>NC_086377.1:49331980-49629480 GCF_036588685.1 Mytilus trossulus
TAATTTTGTGTTCAATAAATCTTTAGGAAATAGTCCCTAGACCAAGTTCAAACAGAACCGCCTGTATACTTTTATCAGCCATTTTGTTCGGTGTAACATGTGCTCGTTAATGAGAAATAGACCGGCCTCTGTCCGGAAATATCCGAAGTTTACCGAATCATCTTATCATACATTATAAAATATTTGCCACTGGACGTTAAGCAACCAACAATCAATCAATCCATACAAGACCAATTGACAAACATTAACAACTATAGGTCAACGTACAGCCTTCAACAATGAGCAAAGTCCATACCGCAGTCCGGTTTAAAAGTCCCCGATAAGACAATGTAAAACAATTCGAAGGAGAAAACTTACGGCCTTAATTATGTAAAAAAAAAAGAACGAAAACAAATATGTTGCACATAAACAAACAACAACCACTGAATTACAGGTTCCCGACTTGAAACAGACACATACGTAAATAATGTGGCGGGGTTAAATAGGATCCCAACCCTCTCCCTAACCTGGGACAGTGATATAACAGTGCAACATAAGAACGAACTATAAAAATCAGTTGAAAAGGCTAAACTCATCAGATAGACAAAATTTACAAGTGGACGTGGCCGGGTACTTATACATCCCGACACAAAAAGACACATGAACAGATCTGAGAGTACTCGAAGTTATCTGACAACTAGTTCAAAGCCACTAACAACTAGTAAACAAATCATGTCTCTAAGACTAAACACTCAATCCATACACATACTAAATACAATGGATTTAGTGTAACCCGTTTGAAATAAGTTTTTTACAGGTAAAACCCAACTTCAAAACCAAATCTTTTTATCTATGGAAAAATTTAGTAAATGTTTTAAGTAATTTATGGTAACTATATCCCTGGTTTAATAATTTACCAGTAATACATAGGTTGCGATCGTTAAAATCAATAACGTTACAACAGACACGGGACATGATAAATACGGGTCTACTTCATCTCTGACCTGTTCATCTGAAGAAACTTCAAATAATTCGTCTTCTGTTACGACTACCTATAAATAAAACAATCATATAGAAAGGTTTAAATTTCTGCCATTAATAAAAAGAATACTTTAAGTAAGGCCTTAGGTAAAATTATGTCTGTTTGCTGTCAGCCGACCAACCCAAAAACATCGCCGCGACCTAAATAATTTTGTTGCCGTTTTTTAAAACATTTTTTTTTATTCCGGAATTTTGCCGGTCGCGGTTTAGAATATAGTGCTTATTTCCTGGTTACATGCGGTTTTGATTCTCGGTAGTACATAAAAATGTTTAGAAGGTATAGAAGTTTAATATTAATTTACAAATAGAACAACACGACACGGAGGCATGGAAATTGCAGTATGAGCCAGTGTGGAGGAAAGAAATGACACTTACGCAAAACCAATTATAAAAAAACAAAATAATCAAATCATCAGTAAAACAGACATGAGAGGACGTCATGGGTTATGTGATAGGAACCACATAAATTAAGGTGTACTGCCATGTATATATTTGCTACCTATGTACATGATGTAAATATAACTTCCGGTTGAATGGTTGTACACATGATAATTTTGGAGAGTTAAAAACTTTCAAATCTGGTGTTTAGCAGGATAGTTATGGGTACAAAATAACATAAATACAACGCCAACTCATGTAGAAGTTCTAAAGCATAAATGCATAAAAAATTGACGAGCAGTACTTAAATTTAGAAATTTATTTAACTTTCACGTCACACGTGTGAATATTGTAACTATAAAATGGCTGATGTTCAACAAACAAACGACAGCAAGCAGGTCACATTTGACTTGACGAAAAGGTCTTTATTGTTTTGGCGAAGAATTTTATTACTAAGACTGGGAAAAAGAATGAAATGAATGTTGTGTGGGCTGATTATGACAAGAAAACAAGATTACTAGCTTTAAATGACGAGACGAAATCGTTCTCAGAGAAATCTCCAGATATAAATTTGTTTAAATCAGTGGTCCAAATATCCCGCAGTAGTGTTAAATTACTCACAATAAACATATATTACACAACATTCAAATGCCTTGTACAAGGTAATGTGTGCCAACGTTGGGTTACAAGAGAATTTGACTACATAAAGAAACAAGTAAACATGGCTCTCAAGGGAGATAATCCTAAAGCTTTTGATCTCAGAATTAGAAACATGAGACCCCCAAATTTTACCATGCAAGAAAATCTTGACAGCAGTGTCGATGATAATGATCAGTCTAATGATACATTAGGTGAAACCTTGAATAAATCAAATGATGAGGATAATACAGATCCAAAAAAACTTTTAAATACTTCATTAACATGTTCTGATAGTCAAGATAAATCAACTCTTAGTGAATCTCCTAAAAAAGATACATCACAATCTAAGAAAAACAAGTGTGATACGGATGGTAACGTAAAGGAGGATCAAAATACAGAAAATAAACAAATAACAACTCTTATTAGTGTTATACATTCTTTTGAGTCAAAGTATGTTGAAAATCAAATGAACAACAATAAAATCATTGATAACTTGGTGAATGTGGTACAGAAAATGGGTGAAAGAGTAGAAATATTAGAAGGTAGAATTCCACAAGTGACAACTGACTTAAACCCTATTATTAGTAAAGAATTGCTTGAGAAAGCAATGTCGGGTAAACAAGAAATGATGAAAATTGATAGAAAACTTGACACAATTATGTCTGAAGTGAAACAAATTCAACTTACTCAAAAAAACAATATACAGATCACTGAAAACATAACGTCAGCTGTTAATGAAAATTTTAACAAAATAAAAACCAATGTTTATGAAAAAGAAGATTTTGTAACTCTCAAATTAGACTCATTGGAGGGAATGTGTAAAGAAATACATTGTATAGTCAAAGAAAACAACACACATGATGAAGAAATACAACAAAATCAGATACATGTACATGTAGATAAGAATGATCACAATAAGAGAAATCATAATGCACATACTAGTGAAAATCATGTTAAGCAAAATACAAGCCGTGTTAAATCCAAGAATGAGTCAAAACGGGACGAAAAGAGGTTAAATTCTAAAGAAAACAACAATGAAGTAAAGTTTTGGCTGGTAGGATCTTCTATTGTTAAAGACATGAATGCGAAAAAGATCTTTAGATATCAGTCTGCAAAGATTACTACACTTAGAGACAAGACTATTAAAGGAGCAATTGAATTCCTTGAAACTGGAAAGTTGAAAGCTGATAATATCGCATATCAAGTCGGATCAAATGACTTAGACGAGAAGTCTACAGAAGAAGTTGTAAATGATATGAAAAAATTGGTATTGGCCACACAAAGATTAGTGCCGGGCTCAAATATTATAATTAATGATCTCTTACCTAGATACTACAAGAATTACAAGCACACTGAAGACTATGAAGTTAAAAGGTTAGATTGCAATGCATTATTGGAAAAGCTATGCTCAGAATTTAACTTGAAATTTGTACATCATAGAAACCTTACACAAATTAACTTTAGTGATGGCATTCATTTAGATGTATATGCAGGAATCGGAATGTATGTAAGAAATTTGAAAAGCATTGTAAGCCCTCTTTTGGGAGTCGTAAATCCACAGTACACCGAAAGTAGACCGAGTAATTGGAGAAATCCGCAACATGAGCGTCATTACACGTTTAATAGAAATCCGTGGGACAACCTCCATGACCATTCCTCTCAGTGGCAAGACAAATTCACAAACAACAACTTCAATGACTACCAACAAACAAGTCGTCGTAATTCAGACATGAATCTCAAGTTACTACGTTTGGCTCTTGAAGGCTTGCACTATTAATAATGTTTTGGTTACTGACCATGTGTACCATGGTGTACTGTTAATTTGTATCATTAAAATGTTTTCATTATTATTCTTATAAATAGCATTTTGTGGTTATGATTGGATATATAAAAAACAATGAAAATCTTTTAATTCTAAATAAGAGTAGAAAGTTCTGTGAAATTGTTTTGTTTTGTTTCTTATTTTGAAATGTGTTCTCATAATCCATTAAAATAATTGAAACATGAAAGTTTTTTATGTACCATGTATATATACCATGTTATTCTTTTCAAGTATATACAAGTACAAGTATGATTGGTATATATTTACTGAAAGGGGAAAAAATAAATATTATGTTTTCTTAAATTTTTATTGAATGTTAATGAGGGGTTAAAGAGAAAATATCCCTGTGTCTAGTTAATTTTGTTTGTTCTACATATCATTTCATAGTTTAAATTTGCCTAAATGCAGCATCAAAGGAAAAAACAAACAAAAAAGGAAAAAAGAGTAAAATATTAAATGTGAAAATTCTATATCTGGGAAAAATTTGAGTTACTTCCCTTTGCCCAATAAATTTTATAGATATCTTGCTTTACACCAGAAATTGATTTTGAAATGAAAACAAATTTGTCGATTGGTAGTTGGAATATTCAGGGCCTGGGAGGTAAATTAGAAGATGACTATTTTTTATCTAGTCTTAAATATGACATAAATATTTTAATGGAAACTTGGAAGGGTGCCGATTCTAGTACAAACATTGTAAATTTTAATTATGTACAGAAATCTAGAAAAAAGAAATTAAGATCCAAAAGATACAGTGGAGGTATAATTGTATATTATAAATCTACCTTACATAAAGGTATATCTGAAGTTTTAAATGTAACAAAATCTGACAACAGGCTATGGTTAAAGCTTGATAAATTTTTCTTTGGTTTAAAAAAAGATATTTATGTGTGTGCATGTTATATTCCACCATTGTCATCTACATACTTTAATGATGACTTTATATTACTTGAAAATGAAATCTCAAAGCTGTCATCCAAAGGTAATATTCTTATTATTGGAGATCTTAACGCTAGAGTCAGTAATCATTTAGATTTTATTTCTGATGAAAATAATATTCATGATGATCTTTTAAATTTATTGCCAGATGACTATCTGGGTGATTCACATATTTATAGAAATTCTCTAGACAAAGTATTAAATCCTCATGGAAAACAACTAATTGATCTATGTATTGCCTCCAGGCTCAGAATACTGAATGGTAGATTTGTAGGTGATCTTTTTGGTAATGTAACTTGTTACAAGCATAATGGTTCAAGCACTGTTGACTATGCCTTGTCTGACATGGATTTGATGTCCTCTATAGAATATTTTTATATTGGCGAACCAACATATTTGTCAGATCATGTCCCTATATCTGTTATACTGAAATGTAATATATGTCACACAGAACATAAAAGTCATAAAAACTTTACTCAGATAGGAGTGAAATATAGATGGGAGAATACATCAAGAGACAAAATGATTGAAGTACTAGGGGAAAATTTTATTAAACAACAAATTAGAGATTTTGAAGACTCACAGTTTGAACAAACTTTTTCAGGAATTGACAAGGCAACTTCTGATATAAAAAATATTTTTGAGGGCCTAGCAAATAAATCATGTAAAATTGTAAGATATAAAAAAGTTAAACAAAAAATACTAAAAAGAAAACCATGGGTTGACAATGAAGTACGTGATCTTAAAAAAACTATCAAAGCAATAGGAGCTAAACTGAGACGAGAACCATTTAATTTAGAGCTAAAATGTAATTTTTTTACACATGCTAAGAAACTTAAAAAATTAGTAAAGAGAAAGAAAATTGTATTTAAAAAGAACTTATATGAAACATTAACAAATTTGCAAGAAAATGACCCCAAAAAATATTGGGAACTCCTTAAAAAATTAAAAAATGAAGACACTAAACAGGATGATTGTTCAAATATTAAATTAAATAACTATGAAGAACATTTTCAAAATCTTGGTAAGGCTGAAAAATATGATAACTCTTTTAAAGAAAAAGTTAAAAAAGATTTAAATATGCTGGAGAGTACTTTAGAACATAATATTTATACTGATAGTCCAGAAGTAAAGAACTGTATAAAAGAATTAAAATCAGGGAAAAGCGCTGGACCTGACTTAATATCTAATGAAATTATAAAATATAGTAGCATTGTTACAGTTACAGCCATAGTTAAACTTTTTAATCTTATTTTATCATCTGGTATTTACCCCACCAGCTGGAGAAAAGCATTTATTGTTTTAATCCACAAGTCTGGAGATAAAGAAGACATATGTAACTATAGAGGCATTTCTATTTTAAACTGTCTAGCAAAATTATATAGCTCTATTTTGAATAAAAGACTAGTAAAGCATTACGAAAATAAGTTCTCCAGTCATCAATTTGGATTTCGTTCAAATCACAGAACATCTGATAGCATATTTATTTTAAAAACTCTTGTCACTAAATATTTGAAAAAAAATAAGAAAAAGCTGTTTGCTTGTTTTGTAGATTTGCGTGGTGCTTTTGACTCTGTTTGGCATAATGGCCTGTTGTATAAATTGATAAATGATGGTGTTGGTGTGAAATTTTATACTACTTTGAAAAACATGTATAGTTTATCCCAGTCTGCACTGAAGATTGGCAATGAACACTCTTTGTTTTTTCCAATAATTAGAGGTGTAAGACAAGGGGACAGTTTAAGTCCTACTTTGTTTAATTGTTATATAAATGATTTACATTCAATTTTTGATGTAAATTGTAACCCTCCAGTTCTTGATACTTCAAGTATCCAAACTCTCAGCTATGCAGATGATTTTGTCTTACTGTCCGAGACACACCAGGGGCTTCAAAACGCATTAGATAAACTAAATAAATATTGCACTAAATGGCAATTGAGTGTTAATACAAACAAGACTAAAATTCTAGTTTTTCAGAATATTTATAAACAATCCCCACCCCTCTTGTTTAATAATAAATTTTTGACTGAAGTTAAGGACTTCAAATTTCTAGGGAATATTATTAACTATAGGGGAAATTTTACACAAACTACTGAAGAGCTGTCTAAAAAAGGCATTAAAGTTTTATTTTTATTGAGAAAATATATGTCAAATTTTAATTTTGTTCCCACTAATTTGTCATGTAAATTATTTGATACTCTTATAAGACCTATTTTGACATACAACTCTTAGATTTGGTTTATGGATAATTTTCAGTCAGCTTATAGAGCATCTAATAGAGCTGCAGTAAATAATACATTTTGTGATACTCTTGCATTAGCAGAAAAATATCCCTTTGAGAAGGTTCATTCTAAATTTTGTAAAGCAGTATAAGAACTGAAAAAGACAGCCACTAACATAGGTGCTAGATCAGAATTAGGTAGATTTACTTTGGACTCCTATATAAAAACTCAAACACTCATGTATTTTTATAGAATAAATTGTAATGATATTAATCCCCTGGTTAAAAAATCTCTACAAACAAACATAAATTTACATTCAGAAGGAATTTATTCTTGGTACTCATTTGCAGATAAAATTTTTAAAGAAATGAAAATAAACCCAGAAAATTACTCTAATAATAATGTACCTTTTAAACAATCAAAAAACATGTTAAAATGTAATATAAAAAAGTGTGTTTCAGAGGAATATGAAAAAAATACTTTAATTAAACTTTCAAAAATGGATTCCTCATCCAAACTTTGTCTTTATGGGAAATTAAAAAATAATTGTCAGTCTGAGGAATATTTAAATTGCAATAATTTTATACATAGGCAGTTACTCTCAAAATTTAGACTAAGTGATCATTCCCTAGGCATTGAATTAGGAAGGTACAGAAACATTCCGAGAGCACAAAGATTATGTAAAAAATGTGAAGTCTTAGATGACGAATATCATTTCTTTTTGTATTGTGACATTAACACATCTTTGCGTTCTAATCTTTTTGTTTATCTAAAAGACTATGTACCATTATTTCAGCATCTTGATGCATTCACTAAACTTAAACACATTCTAAACCCTATCCCTGAACTTGTTTGTCATATTGGAGTCTTCATTAAACAGTCTTTAGAACTGAGGGAGTCAGACCCATGTCAGGCAAGGTTATGATGGTGTTTTTTACATACATTTATAATTGAACTCTAATGTTCTATTTTTCCATATATTGTATTGTATTATTTTGTATTTCATTGTATTACATTGTATTTCATTGTATTACATTGTATTTCATTGTATTACATTGTATTTCATTGTATTGCATTGTATAGTATAAAATTATTGTTTCATTGTATTGCTTGACCCTCATGGGTGTAATTTTGCAATAAAGATACTATATATTATTATGACACGAAAGAACTTCGGCCTTTCTACATGTTCAATATGCTTTAAAATATATTATGTATAAACAAATTGTATCTGTGATATTTGAATTATGAATTTATCTGTGATATTTGAATTATGAATTTATCTGTGATATTAAATTATTATCTAATTCATCTGTTAGTTTCTTTATGGAATTGTCAATGATTATACTAACTCTGTACAATTAAAAATATTGAAGTCACTGAAAGTATCGTCTCGAAAACAGTGAATGAACATTGATTCATTTGAAATTGATCAAACATGAACATGAACCTAGCCTACTTCTATTTCAAAACTTACTCATTGATGGGTTCATTGTCGTCAAACGGACCAACATGCTCCATGTATGCATACATGCTGACTTGTAACACATGACGGTTTAAGCAGTTGGCAATAAAGACTGTGATGCAGTTTAAGTCATCTGGTTGCATTAAATAGCTTACAGCTGATATGTCTGAACAGCATACACATTCATCTGCTGTTGTCATGGAATTGCAGTTTCCACAATCACACCTAAAACATGAAAACAACCTTATTTATGTGAAACCAGCAGTACAAAATACACAATATAGAAAAAATAACACAAGAGTAGGTTTCACAAATAAACTTTTGGCCACGGTTGATCATAAGCAAGTGCAGATCCTAACCATGGGTAAAGATGGGAGGGGCAACTATGTGTCCCCATTCAAAATTATGAATTGATTGTGGAGGTATATTTATATATCCATGATATCTTGAATTAAACTCTATAAAAAAAAATATCATAAATGTGGTGATGTCTTATTCATATATACTATGCTCATCAAATATATATGGACATTTTTTTTCTTTTCATTGCCAAAATTTTATTACTGTCTCTAGTGACTGGTATACTCCAATACTTCTTCAGGTGGTCTGTTTATACAATATAACATGATGGACAATTTTTCCTCCCCCCCCCCCCCCTGTCCATTTATTATATTTGACAGTTCGTAATTCTTTATATAAGTGAAGCAAAATCTGTATACGACGTTGTAGGAAGGCGTCCCAGAAAAAAAAATTAAAATAGCCTTGCCAAACGTCATAATTATTTGGATTAGGGCAGAGGGAAACAAACTATTTTCGGTGGATTAATTAATCGTAAAAAAACCCTGAAATTTACATTTTAACTGTTATACATACATCTGCCATTAATTGAACTCTGAAAGTTTTGGTTACAAGTATATTTTTCATACGAACCAGTTTGTGTTTACAAGGCGATCGACATTGCTTGAAAGATCGTCAATGTCGGACTCTTCGGTTGACGAATTTATATCTTCTTCTTGATTATTTTCCACAAGTAACGGCTCAAACTGAATATCTAAACTTTGAGAATTGCCTTGTAAACTGCTTTCAACACCGTCCATTGTTTAATTACGCAAAAGTGCTATGTACTTCGTCTATATTGAGACATTTTCTCAGCTTGTATCCACTGACGTCATCACGATCACGTGACCGGTATCTCATTAAAAATCAAAGAAGACGACAAGCGCTGGATTCTTCGACCATTAAAAGTCATTTAAATGAGATTTTGACAAGAAAAATTAATTATAATATACTTTTTTTACCAATTTGAATTGATTAATTAAAAAAAAAAATTGTGTCACGTCTCCTTTAACAAAATTTATGGTTTAGGTGACACTCTAAAACTCAAGATGGCTGATTTTTTGTTCATTGCACCTGATTTCACTCTCGGTTTTTATGGTTTTCGGTGTTTGTGTTTCGTGTTTGTTCCCACTCCTTATTTTCTTTCTACGTGTTGTCTTGTCCCTTGATTGTACGAGTTTTGAATGTGACTTTGGTATGCTTCTTGCTTTTCCTTATATCGCTGATGGCAATTTAAAGCGTTTCGGACCTAATGATAAGGACATAAGTGGCCCAAAGGAGAACTAAAATGGCCAAAAAATCAAAGTCTGTACTCATTATGATAAATATTGTCTATATCACTAGTAGTACATGTGGCATCCATTGTGTTGTCAATTGTTCAAAACCAGAAGAAAGTCCTTAAATGATGGAATTTTAAAAATGGAAACAAATCTATGACTATATGTCAAATTCTGTCAGATACTTGTTCAACTTATGATGGCATAAATTAAAGAAGTAAAGACTCATGTTTAACTGACAAGTAACTTTGCCCAAGTTGCTGTCAGTTGTCTCGATTCCTGGTTCAAAATAATTTGTTTCTCAAACCGGAGCACATCAGAAGTTTATAAAACAATTTGGATTACTACCATAAAATAAAAACAATGACAAAACTTCACAGTAGTTCAACTTTATTCTGTTTTAAATTTGATATAAGGTTCTCTTTAATTAAGACATGCAGTAGACCAAATACACTATCACATTACAATATGATATGAATGGTGAAAAAGGCCTGTATTAAACCTTTAAATATTTTTTGACCATGTTGACAATACATTATATTATAATAATTATAATAATAAGTTCAAGAGGATCACTAGTGTTAACATGAACAATATATATAACTCTTTACCATAAAGTTTTAAAGTAGGTAGTACTTTTGAGAGTGGCTAGGGGAACCAAACTTTAATACTATTTATGTATGCAATACATGCATTTTAATTAGGGAATACAAATGATTCATTTCGTGAAGAAAAGTATAAAATACTATATAAATCTAATTATACCAATGATTTGTACTATACAAATCCTTGATTATACCAATTTACCCCTATCAATATTTTTGATCAGTGGAAATTTTGTTTTTCAGCGTGTTTCTTGCTGAATTGTGACTGTAGGTAGATGCATTTACAATGTAATTGAATGTTTAAAGGACGATAAACTAATAATTTGGATTCGAAATGGATTCCTTTGGATTTCAAATATTTTGGTCACGAGCATCACTGAAGAGACATGTATTGTCGATATGCGCATCTGGTGCAAGAAAATTGGTACCGTTCATTTTATTATAACTAATAATGTGGATTCGAAATGGATTCCTTTGGATTTCAAATATTTTGGTCACGAGCATCACTGAAGAGACATGTATTGTCGATATGCGCATCTGGTGCAAGACAATTGGTACCGTTAATTTTATTATAACTAATAATGTGGATTCGAAATGGATTCATACGCCGAGTTTGGCTTTCAGATTTATTGATTGATTGTGGGTTGCCTAACATCCAGTGAAAAAATTATTAAAGCCATAATTTTACATCTCAAAACTTTAGAATTTGTGTGGGATTGTGAGAAAAATTGTATAAGTAAATTTTTGAGAAAATTAAAGACAGATTATTTAAACTTTATAGTTAACTTATATTTGGCTATACCTTTTGGACCTTTTGGATTATAGCTCTTCATCTTTTATAGAAGCTTTGGATTTTAAATATTTTGGACACGGGCATCACTGAAGAGACATGTGTTGTCGAAATGCGCATCTGGTGCAAGAAAATTGGTACCGTTAATTTTATTATATTTGTTTACTTTTTTTTACTTCTTCAAGTAAATAAAAAATAACTTGTACATGTAGTACCCCTGACTATAGGAAGTTGTGGTGTGAGTGCGAATGAGACAACTCTCCATCCAAATAACCCCCAAGGGTGACTGGGGTATAGAAATATGGTCACTTGGTCTTCTCCCGACCGGCAGTAAAAAAAAGTGGGGCGTCCGTTTGGCTGTGCGGGATGTATCAAGTTCGCAGTCACGTCCGGTCAGAAGGAAAAAGTTAAATCCGATATCTCGTGTAAAGAGAGTGCCACCATCAGATGTCAACAAACAGAACAAAAGATAGCATCTATGCGTAATTGACAGTGACAGTGATAGTGATTTCTAAAATATTACAATGATTGAATTCATTTATTAGTTGTGGGTCGGAATTATCCAATATTTTCATTACTTAATATGCTTAAAACAACTTAGTTAAAACTAAACGCAATAAATATATGATCGACAAATGTATTTAATTTCTATAATTCTGAATGCGTTTGATATTTGCTTTAAATATATACCAACTGTACCCACTTCTCTTCATACTCTTCTTCGGTGTACTTGCAGCCACCATCAATTGAGGAGTGAACTTTTTTGGAATGTATTTATACAAACGGAATTTTGCCCCCGGCCCAGATAAAAAAAAACGTACTTCTCCATGAAACTCAACTTGCAAAGTCTTTTTGATGTCACCACTCTTTATCTCTCCAAAAAGAAATTCCCAGGATGTTGTTCCTGTTTTCCCAGATACAATTTGTGTCACCCTCAAGCTCGGTAACCATATTGTCTTCCTGTCCGTACTTTATCTTTGGCAAATCGTAAAATTTCAACTGGATCTTCTTTTTTTTCTCGAGACATGACTCGATTATTTTCGCAATTGTACAATGATGCCTCGTGTTGAGAGAGTGCCACGCTCTTAGCACGTGAAGAACCCTTGCAACAACTCATTTGAGGGGTCCGTAAGGGGCCTGTTGTAAGGCAAAATGTATGTCCCTATCCAAGATACTAGTACCCTCATTTTCCAGTGGCAGTCCAAATTTCTCCGACCATCATACCAGATGGCTTCTAGCATATCAACCTACATATTGTATTTATTGTGAACTTGTTCTCGTCCTGAATATGCATGAAATATTTAATTTATAAATTTATAATAAATTTATAAATTTATAAAAGTAAACAATTATAGGTCAATGTACACCGCCTTCACCACAACCTTGTCTCACACTGAACTAAAAAGCTATAAAGGGCCCCACAATTCCTGGTGAGAAAGCAACGGTCTAATCTATATAAAAATTAGAAACGAGAAACAAATATAAATTACATAAACAAATAACAACTACTGTACATCAGATTCCTGACTAAGGACAGGTGCAAATATTTGCAGCGGGATTTAACGTTTTAATGGTATTTAACCTTCTCCCTTTTGCCTGAAACAATAGCATAACATTACAACATAGAACACCAGACGATAATATCAATTGGAAGTAATTATTCAATCAAACAATGCAAGTTTACTCACTTTTTAAAATCTTTTTTCTCTTTTCATTTTCATGCCAGTACCGAAGTACTGGCTACTGGGCTGGTGATAAAAAATAATAATAAAGAAAGAATAAGCAAACACTAGCTTCAATCACCAATGGGTAAACATTGTCGTTTCAATGAGTAAGGACTGAGTATTACTACCAATGATATCACAGAATTGTCAGAGCTGGACAGAATCAAATGAGAATTGGTGCTGAATTTCAAAAACAAAGTTCCACAAATGAAAAACAACAGGAAAATGCAAAAGACGACTAGAACACTAAAACTGACAGTGATCAAATTGGCCCAAAATCCTTAACAAAAGCATCAGAGAGTGACCGTTTCAGAGATGTAACAGATGATGCTGATATAATCTCCTTCCTTCAAGAGCAACTTAATAAAAAATACTTCAAAGAAAACAGTCTGATTTGAAAAATTTCCAATTGTTCTTAAAGTCAAAACATGATGAAAAAAGAAAATTGAACAAATACCACCACAAAAGTTGGACAGATATCTTAGTTTTTTTCTTTCTTAGCGCCACAAAGGAAAAACAAACAAATGGTACTTTTGAATATGAACCATCATCTCTTAAGTCAATACAGCAGAGCATTAGCCGACATTTAAAGGATAATGAGTATGGATGTAATATTATATTTGACGATGAAATCCAAAAACGTCGTCAGACTCTGAGCTCAAAATTTAAAAACTTAAAATCACTTGGTCTTGGTAATAAACCCAATGCTGCAGACCCTTTGACATATGACGATCTGAACAAATTTTACATGAAAAACGTGATGGGGTCCGATAGCCCTCGCTCACTTACAAACGCAGTATATATTAATAACAATTACCATTTTGGTTTAAGGTAGCACAATGCAAAGATTTTATAACTCCAACTCCTAAGTTTTAAGATACTGTAACTTTCTTAATATTGCTCGAAAATCTAAAAAAGTGGTAGTTTTGGATAGCTAACAGATTACTCTTTCACATTAATGCAATACTAGTATTATGCAACAATTATGTAACCAATTATGATGTTAACTGTGTCTAAAATATTTTTCACCAAATTTCCACTTTCAAATGAAATTAGCTTCTGCATAGGTATCCCTAGAGGATTGATTTTATTATATGTCATATGGCCATTATCTACAAAAGGGTGTCTCAGATTTCAGATAGAATGTATAGAACAAATTTTACACCTAATTAAACATTATTTTCTTTTATGTGGTTGGGATGTTTACACTAATTAGAGATTTATGAGAGAATGGAATACCATAGAGACAGTCTGAGACACTCTTTTGAAGCCCAGGATGTGCTGATTAAGATTTCATTAAAATTTTCTATATAGTTAAAGAGATGATAGAGCTAAATTCATTCAAGTGAACTTACCCAGATTTTGTCACTAATTACATAATAATTGATTACATAATGATTGCGTAATAAAAATATTGCATTCATTTAAAAGATTAATCTTTTATCTATCTTTATATACCTCTTTTATTATTTTCTATTCATTCATTAGAAAGTTACAGCATTTAAAAGGTTAGTGATGGGAAGTAAACTAATCTTTGTATTGTGCTACCTTAAGAGGAGTAACTAAACATTATAATTTATGTTTGGGTAAGATATCACTAAAACTTGACACAAATGGCGACGAATATCTCCAATATTGTCGGGAAAGGCAGACAAAAACAAGACAGGACGAAAATATAACAAATCTAGGAAAATCAGGACCAATCGCAGTAGAAAACAAACTTTACCGCACCAGATGTTCTGTGTTTCAATATAAACTATTTCGACAAAAAAATACCAAAAACAATGAAAAAAGAGGAATCCCCTTTTTATATGCAGGCTTCAACGTTTCAGGATAATAACTATGAATCAAATATTCTTTGTTACAAAAATCTCAGACTAGGAACTAAATCAATTTCTAAAATAATAAAAGAAATGGCCCAATAATGATAAAAGACTAACTGGCCACAGTGCAAAGAAGGGTTCAATCTAAAAACAAAAAGACAATGGAGTGAACGACACAGATATTGTGCAAAGAACAGGACACAAACAAGTTACCTGCTTGCTGTCATACTCCAAAACAAGCTTGGAACAACAACAAAAAAACCATCTCTAATGTTATCTTCAACAGGAGAATCAGATAATTACGAGAATACCTCACCAGTATTAGAGGCTATAACATCAACACAGACTCAATCGACTGTAAGTAACAACAGTAAACAGTCAATTTACAAATGAAATTTTTATTTTTCGAATTTACATCCGGCAATGAATGGTCTTTTCACCAATGCAACATTATATGGTGGAAATTTCAATATGACATGTGTAAAATGGGCCATCATCGTCATCAGATAAACAACCATCAGATGTCAACAAACAGAACAAAAGAAAGCGTCTATGCGTAATTGACAGTGATAGTGATTTCTAAAATATTACAATGATTCAATTCATTTATTAGTTGTGCGTTGGAATTATCTAATATTTTCATTACTTAATATGCTTAAAACAACTTTTTTAAAACTAAACGCAATAAATATCTGATCAACAAATGTATAGGACTGTTTTATCACAAGACAAGTCTGGGTTGTTTGAGAAAAAAACATTTGTATCTTTCTCAGTGTATGAATTACTTGCCGTTTTATTTACGAATATTTCAAGACTCAAACTATGTATTTTTAATTTATACAGATCTTCTGCTAACATGATTTCATTGTACATACTGTTATTATGGTTGTTGCTAATATGTGGTAACATCGAACCGAACCCGGGTCCTGAGCGCACAAAAGAAATATCTGAGAAAACATTGTCAATCAAACAAAGATCAGGGAGTAGAGTGATATAACATAAGCTACATGAAATTGAGATTTGCATAAATTTGTAAAACTTTCTACCAAATATCATTGACTTAACATATCAAGCATGTTAAGTGGTTGATCTTAAACTGATTTGATTAAAAACGTATACATTGATTTGAGTTCATCAACTTTTTGAGTGAAGCAGCTGCAAGACATTCAATTCACAAGTAAAACATGTTTTAATCAGAGGCAGCTGGAGCCTTCCTCAGAGTGTGGGATGTTCTTTCCTTGTTGGTTTTTCCAGAAACACACAGTCTACATCCAACTACAGAAAGAAGGGGGAGAGCTTAAAAGTAAATTAAATCAAAGTAACTTAACATTACATACAGTTCTGACCCTGAATGTGGTGGACAGCACTATACTCCAAAAATTCTTACCAGGAGTTTGATTTAAAACCCGACAGGGTGTATATATTATACATTTGAATTTTAAAATGTTAAGTTTGAGCAAACAACGACATGTTTCCTTTCGAAATAGCAGGAAAGATTAAGACAAAGAAAAAAAAAACACCTAGCTCATTTATCTTTCTTCTAGAAATTGTTGTTGTGTTGTTCATGATTTAACAGTTTTACTTCAGTATTCTAATAAAATAAATGCAACAGTATTCTAACAAATTAAAGAAGTTTCTATTGCCGCAAGTTGGAGAGCGCGTGTTTTCAAAGTTAAGCAACCAGATATGTGCAGCCCCAATACACCAATCCCAACCACAAAATGTTTGAATGTCTTTTATTTACCAAACCTGACGACAATTACGATATAATCAACATTAATAAAAATATTATTATTTTAAGAAGATACATTTGAAGTGTGGAAGAAGCTATTGTTTCTTACAGGAGACCAAGAGACTGTTTTCTAAACAACAAAGATCATAATATAGTTGGGTGGAATCAGAAAAAAATGAAGATTTTAACATATTGGGGCATATTGTTTCCCCCATTATATTTAGGAAAGTAAATTAAATGTCAAACCAACAAGTTCAATACCAGCTAACTTGCAGCCAAATTTCATTTAGATATCTTGTACCAGCCAAAAGTTTTATTAAAAAAACATGTCAAATTTGTCAGGAGTGTGACGCTTTTTGTGTGACAGGATTTTTTTTTAATAATTTACATGTTGAGTAAAAATTATTATGATGAATGCATGTATATGAAGATGGTTTATAATCATTCTTCAATACTAGGTTTTGTAGATTATAGATTGGTGTTATCATTGCACAAATATTATGTAAATAAATATACATTGTGAAAAGGTATGTACCTAAAATTAATATTGGCAAAATTTGATAATTTCTAAATTAAAGTGTTATGGTTGTATTTTAAAGGAGTATTTGTGTGTAAAACTGGTAAGTATTTATTGTATACATGAATAAGCTATCCATAAAAGGCTATACAGACATCCTGAGGTGCATAATTCACATATTGGATTAACTTCTATACAAGCACCCAAAAATGTCAGGAGTGTGACAACTGTCTTTAAACATGTACCAAATTTATATAATGCTTTTCATCTTACATTGTTATTTATTTTTCAGAAGCACCTGTTCCATAGAGAAGAAAAACATTTATTGCTGCTGTGATAATCTATATGTTGAATCTACACACTTGATTTTTAGATGTCAGGAGTGTGACACTTTTTTTATACATTCAATGACATTGTTTAAATTTTAATTACATATTCAAAAAAATGATCCATTGTTACTTGGTGTCAAAATTTTGATGGAAGAAGGTTAGTAAACATGTTTTGTGATTTCTAAGACACATGGATAATATTTATTTAGTAATAATTCATTTATGAAACTAATTGTCACCATAACATGTTGACATTTATCTCAATATATAAATGAAAAATGTAAATTATAGATTAAAAATAGCTTGAATATTTAAGGAAATGTCAATATCCTTCTGGTACACAATCATCTCTTTTGGAATTTATACAAATTTAGCTTTTAAATGCAATTCTGTTTAAGGCATAATTTGTCACACTCCTGACATAAAATAGACAAAATAGGAAAGGAGATAACCATTTGCATTTTTTTCAGTATAAGTTAATGTAAATGATGAAGAAGCTTATAGTGAAACTACCAGCATTTAGAAAATCAACAAGACTGGTACAAAATAGACCCAACCAAAACCAGAGCAATGGAAAACAGACATCAAAAGAGAGGACTAGACAATACCGGCGGCAAAGAATTCAAAATAATCAAAAGAAAACTTGAAAAGGTACAGAAAAAAAAGAAAAATCAAAACAAAGCCTACAAAGAAAAACAGAAAAGAAAAAGAATATTGGATGCAGAATTTAATGATGACTTTAAAATAAAACAGAGAAAATGGAAACAAGCAAGTAGAAAAAGGAGAGCTGAACAAAAGAAGAAAGAAGGTTGCACTAATACCAATACAGAGACAAAAGACCCTAAGCAAAGTCGGGTGAGAAACTATTCCTCTGGTCCTGCACTAAGAAAGCGTGCAGAAAGAGCAAGGAAAATTCTTCCAGAAAGCCCTACAGCATGGGCTAGTACCATGAAACATATCATTAAGAATGCCACACCTCGAAGGCAAAAAGGTCTGCTAGAAGGTAATACAGAAAGTGACATCAGCAATATCCTTAATATTACTGGAGCAGGAAGACCAAGCTCACATACAGAAAAGGCTAAAAGATCACTTGCATTTGCTGATGACAAGTCAATACCAGAGTCTATTTGGAAGAATAAAAAAAAAACCTTCAACAATACAAGACCAGAAAGGCACAGCAAGCAAGAAAGCTGCTATTGTGATGTCTGCCTAACAGATCAGCAAGGACCTTGTCCACTTGGTAGATACAGGAAGGACCCATTCCTCATGGATTTGACAACTGGTAAACGAGTTTTGAGAACAGATGTACACAGTCAAAATGTTGATCCAGAATGTATCCTTTTATAAATCACTATATATTCTAATATCCTATTCAATTGATGTTGATTGTTCATCTTGTTTTGAGATAACCTGTTTTATTTGGGTATCTAACACGTTTGATTTTATGTGAAGAGAGTCAAGACTGCCATTGCAGTGTTTCACCTTATCATCAATGGATTTCCATTGACTCAACATTTCATTTTTTTGAGTATTAAATGAATTTGTGATGACTGACTGGACGTGTTGTGGCACTTTCTCTTGAATACTATACAATTGTGCTAGCTTCTCAACAAATTATTTCCATTTTTGATCCATTAATGACAATATTGAGTTAATTTCACTAAATTTTACTTTAATGGTTTTACTGTGTTGCAGTACTCTGATTTTTGGTGTTAACTTAGTTTCACTGACAACTGACTGTTTAATAGGCGTGGAAGCAACCGTGAAATCATCTTCATCGTGTAAACTATCAAGCACTTTATCATGTGAATCATATAGAACTTTCGGAATAGACTCATCGTCATTGTCTATAATACTAGTGTTATTCAAATTTGGAACAGATGTTTCATTGTTATTGTTTTGATAAACTTTGCCCTTGATGACCTCAAAGTATCTGTCCGAGAACTGGGTGCAATTTTGCCCTTGGATTACAATTGATCCTGTTTTTTAAAAGTTAATCTTCACGGTAGAATTATGATTCTTTTCGGATTCAAAAATAACTGATTACACTGCCCTTTTTTAATAAACATGCCTTTGTTGGGCCAAAGTGGTTGATGATGGCTTGCAGCATTCAGAACGTAGCGACCTGAAAGTGACATTGTTTGTTTTCCCATCACACTGTGTGTGACTTTTTTTTTTTTTTAAATATAAAACATATTTTATTAACAATCGCCTGTTACATCAACCCTCAGTTGCCCAGGGGAGCAACTAAGGGGGCACCAATTGTTACAGTCTCATTTGTCGGGGGAAAATCAAATGAGAAAAAAAACTCCCACTATAAATTATTAACATCAACCTTTAAAAATATTATCTGTCCTTGTACAAATGTACATGTACCTGCAATCATTATCGATCTATATATCTCTCACCATATATATTTTTTTTAAATAAAGGATGTTTTGTATCTTTATTTATTTCACACAAAAGCTACCTGTATTTATTAAGCAGTTTCAAAGTTGCCGTACATCAAGTCTTTTGTTATGTTAATTTCAATTACATTTAAATTCTGGTCATGTGATCATTTACCACGTGCGATTTGTTAAAGGGATGTGTTACAGTAGTTCATTCATAAAAAAAAATGGATTATTTAACGATTTTTGATTTCCAAAAGGTTTTATTTCAAAGATATGGTGAGTAAATATTTGTTTATAAAATTAACCTATTGATACAACATGTCTTGTTACAATTAGATGATAAACCTGAATTACATACACAATAGAAATTACATATAGGGAGCAGTATACATATTATTATTCAATCAGCATCAAAGTTTATTCGTATGGAGGACTGGGACATGGAATGGTGTTTTTTGTTATAATCCTGGTACTTTTGATAACTATTTACACCACTGGGTCGATGCCACTGCTGGTGGACGTTTCGTCCCCGAGGGTATCACCAGCCCAGTAGTCAGCACTTCGGTGTTGACATGAATATCAATTATATGGTCATTTTTATAAATTTTCTGTTTACAAAACTTTGATTTTTTCGAAAAACTAAGGATTTTCTTACCCCAGGAGTAGATTACCTTAGCCGTATTTGGCACAACGTTTTGGAATTTTGGGTCCTCAATGCTCTTCAACTTTGTAATTATTTGGCTTTTTGAACTATTTTGATCTGAGCGTCACTGATGAGTCTTATGTAGACGAAACGCGCGTCTGGCGTATGAAATTATAATCCTGGTACTTTTGATAACTATCAATATATACACATCTTAAAAAAAATCAAGAAATAGTCCAAGGGAATTTTTCTGTTTTGCTAATGATCAGAAACACCTTGAAAACACCTCTACTTCCAATTTTGAATCTATACCAAATTATAAGGAAACAATCAAGACTAGCCATTAGGAAAAGGAAGCAATGAATTTGAAACTGTTTTTGGAAATTTGACAGATGAAAAAGGATTGTTACTTTATTAACGGTTTTATAATTCCCGATTTCAAGTATTTTTTAACAAAATCTTCCATTGTTTTACAAGCTATTCAATTTTACTGAAAATCTCATTCATAATACAGAGTTTATATATTTGATAACATTTTCACTATTATTAATTCAGATATATTTTATAACAGCAATACATGATTGGAAGCAAATTAATACAGCTAAAATGTTCCATAAAGGACTATAACTCAATTTGCAGTTCTCCATTTGATTTCGAAATTATTGCAATGTTGTATTTCTCTTATTTTATCCATAATTTTCTCTCCTTAAGTTAGCAAATTGTTATTGTTCTTTGCTCAACATTTTAACTTTTTTCAAATCAAATTTTTTTTTATGTTTAAGACCAAGATCATTTAAAACTCTTTAATTTATATCAAAATTCTGATAATTAGAGTCTCACATTTTCAATAAGTTACCACAAAATATTATAAAATGTTATTTCAAGGGCATCCCTTATCATGAATTAATTGTTCATTTGTTTATCGATTTGCAGCAGTTGAAAGAGCACTGATGGTACATAATATAGCTGCTCTGAGATTTGTCCCTCTACTTTATAACATAGTGAAATATCATCTATCTTTGTAAGAAGCTTCACTGGTTACTGAAAAAGAAATGAAATGACTATTGAGTAATAATATAATACCTTATGCTCATTAAAATTAATAGAGAGAATATAGTATGAATATATTTATTATCATACCTGAGGGCATTAACAATTATTTGGTCTATATTTATATCTTTATTCTATCAAACCTTTGCAATAACAATGGTTTACATTTGTTTCTTTTAACTGACATCATAATATAATGATACTCATCTTTTGTTATGCACATTATTTATATTTTTGGGGATATTGTTTTAATTTTAGATGATTGGCCCATTATCAAATTTCAGGAGCCCGTTTGAAGGCAATTTTTTGTTGGGATATGGTTCTGAAGACAATTGAAGAATCACAGTCATTAACATTTACAGAAAATTAGTTTTTAAGTCATTTAGGGTTAACAATTTAAAACGTGTTCCCTTTGTAAGGAAAATAAGAAACAGGGTTATGGTTAAAAAAGATAATACGTTACTCGGTAAGGATTTCGTACTAAATCTGAATAGGGAGCTTGATAATGAAGGTCCGTTTTGTAATGAGGTAGGAATAACGCGGAAATAATTTGAAAATCCCTGAGAAATTACAATCAAAACTGAGATTCAGAAAGGGCTTATTTTAGAGTTTAGATGGACAAAGATCAGATTTGGATTTTCTGTAAAACAATGTTCACAATGGGTTTTTTATTTGTGTAGTTTAGATGTGACCCCAAATATGGGTGCATTACACAATCAATGGGAGTCTAAGTATAAGACTTAACTTTCACAAAATAAATTGGGCAATGAAAGGAAAACGCAATATCTGAACACCCTGTATTTGACACCTGAAAGAAAATATGTTATAAATAATCCAAACCAAACAGTTTTAACTCAAAATGTTTGTTATGAAAATAAAAATAACCATGAAAATGAGAATAAAGAACAAAAAATAGTCACAGACCTGAGAATAAAACCTACTAAATCAAGATCAGAGAGATATCAATGTAATGTAAATATTTTCAAACTCCAACAGGAAGATTTAAGATTTAAGAAAAAAACATGTATGTGAAAATAAGTTATCTGAGTTGTCTATAAATAACGTTAACAAACGCGTAAAGCGTTAAAAAAAAAATTTGTTGACTTTCAAAAGGAAAAATATTAAAATGAAAAAGAAATCTTGTTTACAAAATTAAGAGATAATGAAATCAGTTCAATCTGCTTTAATGAAATACTACAAATCTTTGAAAGTTAAAAAATACAACTAATTTGAATGAGACTATTGATTTAAAGCAATCATTTAAGAATAGTAAGGAAAGAATTGATTTTTTTAGAAAATGAGAATATGAATTTACAGGAGGAATAAACGGAATTTAAAATGTCTTTTGAATTGAATCAAATTGTTAAGACTTTCCATAATGGAAAATATAATGATATAGTTAGAGAGGTTTATGCTGCACTATTAAGTTTAAATGTCGGTGTTAAGGTAATAATGTAGAAAAGGTGATTAGAACGGTCTTGGAAAAGTTAGGGGTTGAAAGTAGAAAGGTTGCCGAAACGCACCTTTTCTGATATTATGCTTGTAGAGGCCAAAGCTCTTGCTCAGATGTAAGCAGCTTAAGCAATGCTTACTAGTGACTGTCATACTTTCCATACTGATGGTACCAAAAGAGGAGGTCATGAATTTGGTGGTGTCCAGGTTGGAACCTCTTTTGGTCAGTTCAGTTTAGGAATAAATGAAAAGGTTCGTGGAGATGCAGAAAGTTTTAAGTTAATTATAGATTATGTAATAACAGACATGTCGAAAATTCTTGTAAAAAAATCAGATGCTAATTAATGTAAAGAGAGTAGGTCCAAACTTATTTTATCAATTAAAAACATGATGACTGATCGCCATATTGTTAACCAGTCATTAAAAGCATTATTAGAAAAAATGAAAATAGAATGTTTACCAACTGATGATGATACTGATATGGATTTAATTAAAAAGATGTCAGCAATAAATGGATTCAAATGTAATCTACATGTACTTGTTAATTTTGCTACTTAGCTTGGTTTGAAATTATGGGAACAAAACATTTAAAATCTGTTGATTGTAGTAGTTTTTTTCAGTCCTAGTTCTTGTGATTTTATCAGAGCTTCTACATAGCTGTATGTGCCTGGTGCAGATGAAAAATCAGGTTATGGTTTACCTTTTAAAATATTTTTAAACCAGTTGGAACCTCCTGTTGATTTGCAACTTTCCGCTTTTCATTGGCATATATTTAATTTACTGTTTTCATTAGGTGCAAGTGTTTTTCACCATAGAAATCATATTAAATTATTTATTGAGAATTATTTTAATAAAGAGGACTGAAATAGATTTATAACTATGTAAACAATCCTGTATATTTAGCAGGTTGTAGAACTTTAGGCATTGTAGATAAACTTCTTACTGGTCCTTTATGGAGAATTATTGAAAGTGTTGATCATATTTTAGATTTAAATGACATTTGGTTGGTTTTCAAAAATTCTATTGAAATCCTTTCAAAGGATGCTTCAGAACTTATTGAAGGGAAAGTTTTTTATCCAGAATTTACAAACCAAGTGGAAGATTTTAAAAGCTGATTTATTATTAATGATCTTGATAAGGAATAAAACCTCTTAACAATTGAGGCTCTTCAAAATATTTTAATATTTTTTTGATTATAATAGAAAGACAGCTTTCTGACTGTTTACCTGGTGGAATTTTTAATGAAAACACTGAAGGTGTATATAAAGATTTGCATGTTGAATCAACAACGGTTGCAACAACAAATATTGTTTCTGAGAGAGTCTAGATCGCTTGAGGCGTGAAAAGCCTAATGCTTACACCATCGCATTAATGCGCATAGTTTTATTTTCAAACAATAAAACTTTAAAATGGTTAGACGACATGAATGTAGAAAAAAAGGAGAGGTATTTAAAATAGCAAGGAAGAAAACTGCAGAAATTATAAAACAATTTAGAAATAGAAAAGAGGAAATTAAAAAAAGTCATATGCTTTTATTAAAGCAAAGGAAAGAGGAAAAAGAGAGAAAGGCTTTGACAAAGCATGAGGAAGTTAAAGCCTTGACAATTGAACTTCAAAAATATGGAGGGTTGTGGTTAAATTTGAAAAATTAAAATCTAAACTGGACAAAAAGTGAAGATAAATCGAAAGCTGTTAAAACACAAATTACATTTCACAAAAACGAACATTGAAGATAAAACATTGCTTCAGTTTTCCGTAAATAGTATACCGTTCAATTTTGAAGAACTATTATCACATTAAAGGGATTTAATCAATTTGTCAAGTCATTCAAAACAGATGGGGAATAATGAAAATTTTATTATAAAATCTGCAAGTAATAGATTAATTTAACTTTTAGGAATTTTGGTTCTGAACGTTGGCAGGCAACACTCCGTGATTTAATGGCTAGTACACGCCAACCAGGAATACCTACCTGGTTTGCAACCTTCTATGCGGCTGACTTAAGATGGAAAGAAACACAACAAAAAAGCACACAATCTTTGGAGGATCTTGACTGGACTGGTAAATCGGAACTATTACAGTATAACCCAGTAATGAGCGCTGTAATGTTTGATAACATATTTAATACACTCCTTTAAGAAATTATAATTAAAAAAATATCATTGGTAATGTTAAGGACCATTTTCATAGGATCGAGTTCCAACAACGCGGCTCTCCACATGTCCATTGCCTATTTTGGATTAAAGATACGCCTTTACTTGACATACATGATAATAAGGAAGTATGTGATTTTGTTGACAGTTACGTAACTTCTGATCTACCTAGTGAATCCGATGAGCCTGAATTGCACGAAATAGTGAGCAGTGTACAGCAGCACAGCAAGAATCACTCTAAATCATGTGCAAAAATAGGGAATGAATTCCACGACCACTGTCAGGAAATACATTATTTTCTAGAACTTCAACTCAATCAGGACATTTAGTACAAAAACCATCAAAACAAAGACTTTCCTTTACAAAAGACATTCTACTTAGGCTATGGAAGACTGTCAACAATCCCAAAACCTGTTTATTGCAGCTGGAATAACTCGGGAAGAATTTGAAACTCCTTCTAACAAAGCGAACTACTGTTACTATAAAACGTAAACCTGATGATATATGGATCAATCAGTACAACCCTACCTTATAACGTTGTTGGAATGCAAACATGGATCTGCAGTACATAATTGATGCTTATTCGTGTGTTATGTACATTATCTCTTATATTTCAAAAACAGAGAGAGAAATGGGCTTAGTCTCAGAAAATGGCAGAAAAGAAGCAACAGAAGGTAATTGTGATGCTCAGGATGCCATGAAAAATATTGGAGGGGCATACTTCCGCCAGCGGGAAGCGAACGCACAAGAGGCTACGTAAAGGGCATGTGGTCTTCCTCTGAAGGAGTCATCAAGGTTCAGTTTCTTCCTGTAGGTGACAATCAAGTAAAAATGAGCTTGCCGCTCAATATTATACAAATGAAGGCCAATCAGTCAGAAGACAGTATCTGGATGCATTCGTTGTATGATAGATACAAGGCTCGCCCAGTCACCTTACAGTTTGATATCCTCTGTTATGCTTCATTTTCATCTGATTATCGTGTTTTGTCAACCTTCACAATATGTATTTTAACTGCAGAAGGATCTTGGATACATTCGAAAACATTCTCGAACAGAGTCGGCCGTTGTAGCATATTCAAGATTTTCTAAGAATCCGGATTTGTATTTTAAATCAAGTCTACAACTGTTTTTACCACATAGAATTGATGACCAGTTAAAACCTCTCAAATTAAAAACCAAGAAATGTATTTGAATGGAGCAGTTTCTCTTGACTCATCAAAGGAACAACAGCAAGTTAAAAGTATTGTCGAATCAAACAGACATTTATTTGAACAAAATGCAGATGAATTAGAGGAAGCGCAGGATTTATTTGAAAATCAAGGACCACTTGAAGATGCATGGGCATTGATTGCTCCAGAATCGGAGGCTGAACTTTTAGAAGCACATGTGGAGAAGGAACACCTTGATGATGAATATGGTTCAGAAATACCAGATTTAGACATTTTACACAAAAAAGTCAGAGATGGAACAGATTTTGAAGTTAGACAAAGCATATTTACCTGTCGGCAAATTCAACACCTATTGCGACAACTAAATACAGAACAAAAACGAGTGTTTTAACAGATCAGACAGTGGTGCCTAGATAAAGTTAATGGCAAAAACCCTTTAAAAGTTTTTATCAATGGGGGTGCTGGTACAGGTAAATTAAGTGTTTGATTTCCACATGCTAATTTAGATGACATTGTTCTTATCACTGCATCAACAGCAACTGCTGCTTTTGATATTGGTGGAACAACTCTTCATCAAGCCTTTTCACTCTCAAAATCGCTAACAAATTATCGTACTTGCGCTAACAAGGTCTGTTCCTTTATTGCACTTTGAATCTATGCCGACCTTGGAACCTATGACGTTATTTAACGTTTTCCTGTTTTCGAAAATTCTCAAAAGTTGGTTATTTATAAAGGTTATTTTAAAAAAGAAAGAAGAATATTAATTAACAAAAAAATGGACATCAAGAATGATTCTCGGGTAGGTACATCTATATATACTGTGCTGCTCTGAAAAAATGCAACAAAAAACCCTTCTCTACCGAAACTTATCATCGAATGCACGTGGTGTGTTTCAAACACAAAAGATTTGTAATGCATGCCGAGTAGATGCATCCAGACGCGTTCAAATGCCACTGAAAAAAACACAAATTTATTAAAATGTATATCAACAACAATGCTTCGCGTTATGTACAGATGATGCGGGTCCATTTGTACCACTTGTATTTACCCTCTTGCTACCAAATTCAAATTTCAAACGACTTTACGTACCCCACAATAATGTATGGCGTTCCAACAGATAAAAAATGTACAGGGGGATGTGTTCAGTACTGTTTTTTTTTTCAAAAAGGGTTCTTACTCCGGATCCAACCTCCGCCTAGATCCATCACCTAGCATTTAATTTAATTTTTATTTTACGGTATCGGGTCCGTTCGTTCGAGACCTGTTATTAGTGTTATAGGATTTTTACCTTTTTAGATATCTGTTATTGTGAGAATGTATTTTTTGTTAACTGTTATTGGACCCCTTGATATTCTTTTGATTATTATTTTTTTTCGCCATTAATTCTGCTACTTTTTTCGTTAACCCTTTGGCTGCGGGAAGGACATATGTGTACATTGTCTGCACGCCACGGGAAGGACATATGTGTCCATACATAAATTTAACATATTTTCTTAATATAAATGATAAATGTAGTCAAATTTGTTTGTCTCCGTACTGTTTTTGTCCTTACTTGATGTTTTTGATCTTTGTGTTATAAAACAACGTTAAATGACGTCACAGTGAAGGAGTGAACGTTCACGCGAAAATGTTTTCAATGTCTTTTGCAAAGTTGTAAAATTAATGCTGCATATAACGTTACATTTGTGCACATTAACTTCGCGGCAAAAGCGTTAAGTGGTCAGGCCATAAAATATAGTGTTACCCTTGTCCCTCACTCTGTCATTCCACATCAAACAATTGTACAGAGTATTTTTTAAAACCTCTTTAGATATTATTGGGCTAATTTTTGGTATGTGAGTTCCGCATGATGAATTATAGTACAATATAAAAAAGAAGATTTGGTGTAATTGCCAATGAGACAACTCTTCACAAGAGACCTAATGACACAGAAATTAACAACATAAGGTCACCGTACGGCCTTCTACAATGAGCAAAGTCCATACCGCACTGATCAGTGACAAGTATGTGGGAAAGAATGGTCTTGAGGCAACCGTCCTGGCTCCATACTCCGAAGAAAAAGCCAACACATGGCATTATTACGAAGGAAAACAGTTCCAACATGCATATCCACCATCAACCCAAATACACCACACAGGAAAAGGTCATTGGGTCTTGTCATACAAGTCAATTGACAGTCAATCGGTATACCTTATTGACAGCATGCGAAGTGCACGCGAGGCCTTGTCGCCATCCTTGCAAATTGTTGCAAAGTTGACTGTGGTGTAATGTGTATTGCATTTTTGGTGGAGTTTGTGAAAAAGGGACAACACGGTGTCCTATCTGCTAACTTCGATCTAAGCCAAATTCGCTCTCACTTGTTGTGCTGTTTTGCGATTAGCGATATTACATCTTTTCCGCAAATTGCACATAAACATCGGTCTAATGTAAGATGCAGATATACAACTGAGACTGCACTGCATTTGTAACATGCCAGAGGTATTCAGTAACACGATAAAGTGCGACCGATGTGAATTATGGTTCAACAAGAAGTGTTGTAGTCTCGATCAAACGAAGGGCAGCAGTTAGTTCTGTGTTGGTTGCAGCAATTATACTTAGTATAGACACTTATCCGTGTTCAATTATAGAATATGTTACATTATATTTGCAATTTACTGCAATTTCAGTCACAGTTGATACGCTTGAAAAATGTGTCATTGTTATTATTGATTGAGATATAGTGTATTAGCCTTTCTTCGGCGAGTAGATGTACAATTATAAACTTAGTTCTTATGATCGAAACAAAAGGTCTAAACTTTTAATTTTTATAGAAGAAAACATTTGAAACAATTAATGCCACAAATCTCTTTAATGGGCTATTTTTTTGTTAATTTATTCATAATTTGTTGTATAGGATTGTAACTGCGAGACAATATGAGAATAGATTAGCATATGATTTGTTGAATTCCATTAAATAATAAATTAATGGGACTTTTTGAAAAAAATGTGTTTAGAATTATTATTTTTTCTGACAAAACACACCCCTGTCGAAATATTACTATTATATAACTCGTGATTTTGTAAGCAATCAAGTCCATATTTATGATTTAAGCAATTGTGATTGTTTTAGTGGCTAGTAAAGAATAATAAAGCACAAAAAGTTGATTAAAAATATCAGCCATTTTCGGAAAAATTGGACTTGGACGAAACCTTAACTTACGGTCGGGAGAAGACCAAGTATCCATATTTCTACACTCCAGTCTCCCTTGAGCTAATCACAAGGTGTTACAAACTGGTGCTATTGATTAATGAAGTTTTCAGGAAAGGATGGAATAGCCATAAACTGTCAACTGATAACAACACAGAACTCCAAAGCAGATATGGTCAAGTATAATATTGCCAAATATAAACTCGGAAGCAACACCTATTGTCAATTTATATAGGGAAGATATTCCTTCCAAATTAGAAAAACAGATTGAAAAGATATGGATTTAATCAGTAGACTTCCTTCAACAGGAAGATTCCAATCCTCAACATGAATTATTTAATGCAGCTCAGGTTGAGGTTGTCCACACTAGAATAGCTGCTTCTCAAAATTATCCAAATTATCATAATAGATGCCACTCGGAAAATGTTGGTCAGGGAGTTTGGACTGCCACTGGAAAATGAGGTTCGTTGGATAGGGACTTGCAACTTAACCGATTTTTGCGGTTTAAAGAAACGAAACACAATGTTCAAGATTCACACAATCCTTAAGTTTTTCTACTAAATTTTATCTGATTTTTTTTAAAACGATGATAGTGTAATTGCTTTATTTTACCATAAAGATCAACCCCAATATACACAACTGGCGGTTTAACGTGTAGCTGAAACTCATAGATTTCATTTAAGACCTTTGTGAAATCTGTTGATAGTCAAATGACAGAGAACGTAAGGTTTGAATCAAAATTTTACGCAAAAAAGTGCTTATGACCCGAATTCGGGTCATAGGAACGGTAAATAGTTAATTCAAATTTTAGCTTTATTGATAATTTTTCAACATTTTACTGTAAATTTGTCATTTTTTTTTGATAATTTATTTGATGTTACCTTAAATCGTTTATTTGATCAAGATAAGTTTCTAATTTGTTATTGTATTAAAAGTAAAGTATCTAATCATTCAATAACATGGTTTGAGACGTACCCGTCTAATAGAAAACAAAAAGTGTGCTCTGTTAATACAGCCTCAGAATCGAAATGTATCAAATATTGGGTTCCCAAAGGGTCCATTTTAGGTCTCCTTTTGTTCGTCTTCTTGACTTTAGAAGCTACTCATACAGCCACTTCATACATAAGGAACAAATAAAGAAGAGATCGAAAGAAAACTCAATTACGATGCCAACACCGTTAAATACTTTGTGTCTAAACAATGGGATGGTTATAAATTCCGTAAAGACTATTTCTATGTTGTTTGGAACAAATAAGAAACGGACTTTGCTAGGAAATGACTTTAATATATGTATACAAGATAGCCCAATCACACCCGTTGAAATACAGAAACTTTTGGTTGTATATATTGACAAAAATTTGGACTGGAAATTTCAAATTGACTATGTATGTAAAAACTTTAGTTCTCGTATCGCACGGCTATCTAGAATTGAGAATTTTTTCGATACAAGTAGTAGAAAGCTGTAATGCGTATATTCTGCCCATATTTGATTTTTGTTTCTCAATATGAGGAAATTGCTATGAGGATGGATATAAAAAAATTCTTAACAGAGCTGCAAGGATTATACTTGATGCATCAATACTAACACCTAGTATAAATTTATTTAAAGAGCTAAGGGAGCTACCATTTGATTTTTAGGGGGGAGGCTAGGATGAAATTTGAAAAAAAATAGGCAGGACAGGAGTTTTGAGTAAAAAAAAGTCAGGACGAAAATTTAGGTAAAAAAAAGTCAGGATAAACTACAAAAATACAGGACCGAACAGAGTGAAAAATAAAAATGCAGGACAATTTTTTTTTATCCTAGCCAAACTCACACCCCCCCCCCCCCCACCCCCCCATAAAAATCAAATGGTAGCTCCCTAAAGTGGTTGAATTTCAAATCTAGAATTTCATATCATAAACTATTCTTGTTCATAAAATTCTAAACGATAAAGCACCTGATTACTAAAAAAACTGTGTTGTCCAATTGTTAACCTACATAGTAGAAATCTAAGGTCATCTGCAAATAATAATTTAGCTGTTGTACGACCAAACACAAATTCAATGAGGAAATCTTTGGTGGGGTTAGTGTTGTTTATTCTTTACTTTTCTATGTTGTGTCATGTGTAATATTGCTTGTCTTTTTGATTTTTAGCCATGGCGTTGTCAGTTTGTTTTAGATTTATGAGTTCGACTGTCCCTTTGGTATCTTTCGTCCCCCTTTTTTCTTTAGAACATGACTATAAATGATTCATAACAACTTACTCAAATATTCTAATGATTTGTATATTATGTATATATATATATGTATTTGCGAAAGCAAATTTACAGATTTTACATTGTTGGGTTGATGTTTAGACGAGTTGTTTATATATATTTATTTTTCTCTTGTTCTACAGACAGTTTATAATAATAATTTTATTTGCAAAAATACACCCATATGGGTCAAGCAAACACAAATACAACATTTAATACAGACAGTGAAGAATTACAAATATAAACATAAAAATAACATAGTTATAAATGGTAATTAATGTAGCCTTTGATGGACATGGACCTCATTTTCGCAATTCTAATGATTGCTTTATAAAGTCACCAATTTCTGTCAAAAGCTCAGATTTAGGATTTAAAAGTTGTTTTAGCTTTAAAAGTGGTTGATAATTTGTAAAATCAGGATTTAAGTTATAAATCTTTAAAAATAAGCAATCTCTTAAAGTTGAGTTTAGTTTGCAGTATAGTAAAAAATGGTATTCATCATCAATTTTATTACAAAGTTTACATAACCTTTGATCTCTGGGTACATTTTTATATCTTCCCATTTCAACTTCTAGGTTATGGTCACTAACCCTTAATTTAGAAATTAATTGTCTGGTTTTAAAATTTGATTCTTTTAGTAAATAATTTTCAATTTTTATCTCAGTTTTTATTTGACCATATAGAAATAATTTCGAACTGTCTGTTATAGAAGAAAGTTTATTCAAGACTTTTTTTGTATAAAATTCATGTGATACCTGTTTAAACTTCATCTTTAAGGAATATTTAATTTTATTGTATGGTTTATCACAAGTTTCAAAATCTTTAGCATTTAATCCAGTCTCTTTAAAAATATTTAGAGCAAATGTATACCAACTATGAAAACCATCATTATGCAGGGACTTATTTAATTCATAGGCTTCTTTTAACAGAGGATTAATATCATGGGTATGAAATCTACAGAAATATAGCATAACTTGTGGTTTAATAAATGAAGCCATTGAAAATCTGCCCAGTTCTGTTTTGGCTGAAATATTACATGCAGTTTTCCTAAGTCCTAGGACAGATTTACAGTATTTATTATGAATCATTTCATAGCAAAATTTATCTGCTAACGACAAAGTATCACAAACAGAACCATGTTGTTCTGAACGTTTCAAAGATTTAAACATGGATAAGTAATCTTCCATAAACCATACCTCACTATTATATAATAAAACAGGTCTTATTAAGACATCAAAAAGTTTGCATGATAAATTAACAGGGATGGATTGAAAGTTAGAAAATCTACTTTTTAAAGCAAATAGGACCTTCAATCCCTTTTTTGATAGTTCTTGGATAGCATTTTTAAAATTACCCTTATAGTTAATAATGTTTCCTAAAAAATTGTATTCTTTAGTTTCATTTAATTGGATGTTTTTATAGCATACCACAGGGGTGGGAGAAAATTTATTCTGAAACGTAATAACTTTAGTTTTTTTAGTATTAACTGTTAATTGCCAGTCATAGCAGTACTTCTCTAGTTTATTTATTGCATTCTGGAGTCCTATATGTGAACTTGACATTATAACCAAATCGTCTGCAAAACTTAAGCTGGACAATTCAGATTTTTGAAGGACTAAAGGTTTACAAGTATTGTCAAAAATCTGATGTATATCATTAATAAAACAATTAAAAATAGTAGGGCTTAAACTATCCCCTTGCTTAACACCTCTTTCCAATATGAAGGATTTAGAAATTTTATTATCAATTTTAATAGAAGATTCTGTTAAGTTATACATATCACTAATTACCTCATAAAATTTTTTCCCTAGCCCATTTTTTATGAGTTTGTATCGTAACCCATCATGCCACAAAGTGTCAAATGCTCTGCGTAAATCAACAAAGCAGGCAAATATCTTTTCTTTCTTTTTATTTACATATTTTGAAATTAAAGATTTTAATATAAACAAACTATCTGTGGTTCTATGATTGACTCTAAATCCAAACTGTTGATTTGCAAAAATGTTTTCATAATGTAATGTTAGTCTATTATTTAATGCAGAGCTAAAGAGTTTTGCAACACAATTTTGGAGAGATATACCCCTATAATTATTAAGATCAGTACAGTCTCCAGATTTAAAAATTAATATTGTGTATGACTTTCTCCATTGAATCGGATATTTACCTGTTTCTAAAATTAAATTAAAAAGTTTAGTTATGGATTTACATGTAACATAACTGATATATTTAATGACTTCATTAGCAATTCTATCTGGTCCTGCACTTTTCCCCATTTTTAATTTGTTAATACACTTTTTAACTTCTGTTATAGTGAAAGGTGCATCTGTCAATACATTTTCCTTTAAAATATTTTTATAATCTTTAACATATGCATCTATTTTATCCATAAAAGGTACATTTATATGTTCAGGTTTCCCCTGGGACTGAAAATGTTGACTTAAATTTCCCATATTAATAAGTTTACTTAAGTTTGAAGAACTACTATCATCATTTTTAAGTGAATTTAAATGCTGCCAGTACTGTTTTGGATCAGTTTCTTTCCAATTTAAAAGTTTATCATAAATATTTTTCTTAAATAGATATTTCTTCCTTTTTATCATCTTTTTAAGATTCTTACATTGATAAAAAAAATTATGACGTAGCTGCAAATCAAATGGTTTAGAACGCATTTTATTGCCTAAATCAACCACTGTTTTTTTCAAATCGTTAACTTCATTGTCTGACCATGATTTCTTCTTTTTTATTTTTACTTTTTTGAGTCTTATTATTTTACAGGACGTTTTTGCCAAATTATCAAAAATATTTGTTAGTTGTTCTGAGGCTTTATTGATGCCATTGCTGTTTTCATCAAAAATATTATTTTCAAAAGAGACTATCTTATGTAATACATCACAATCACTAATAGTGTCGATTAATTTGTTTTTAGAAATAGCTTCCCATTTGTATGTACACTGTAAAGGTATAAAATTAGAAGAATCTTCCTCAAAATCAGGAGTAATATTACAATATATATGAACAGAAATCTGTGAGTGATCTGATAAATATGTGGCACTATCAACTTGAAAAACATTAATAGAAGTTAAGAGGTCAATGTCCGCCAAAGCATAATCAACAACACTTGATCCATATGACTTATGGCAAGTGAAATTCCCCAAAATATCACCTACAAAGCGACCATTTAACACACGGAGCTGGGAAGCAATGCAGAGGTCTATGAGACCTTGACCTTGAGTATTAAAAATGTTATCTCGTGTATTTCTGAGAATAGTACAATCTTCACTATAATCATCAGGCAGCACATTTTGCAGAGAGTCAAGAGATAGACTTTCATTATCAATAAAATCTATCTTTTCTCCAATTCGAGCAATTAATATATACTGCGTTTGCAAGTGAGCGAGGGCTATCGGACCCCATCACGTTTTTCATGTAAAATTTGTTCAGATCGTCATATGTCAAAGGGTCTGCAGCATTGGGGTTATTACCAATACCAAGTGATTTTAAGTTTTTAAATTTTGCGCTCAAGAGTCTGACGACGTTTTTGGATTTCATCGTCAGGTATAATATTACTTCCATACTCATTATCCTTTAAATGTCGGCTAATGCTCTGCTGTATTGACTTAAGAGGTGATGGTTCATATTCAAAAGTACCATTTGTTTGTTTTTCCTTTGTGGCGCTAAGAAAGAAAAAAAACTAAGATATCTGTCCAACTTTTGTGGTGGTATTTGTTCAATTTTCTTTTTTCATCATGTTTTGACTTTAAGAACAATTGGAAAATATTCAAATCAGACTGTTTTCTTTGAAGTATTTTTTATTAAGTTGCTCTTGAAGGAAGGAGATTATATCAGCATCATCTGTTACATCTCTGAAACGGTCACTCTCTGATGCTTTTGCTAAGGATGTTGGGCCAATTTGATCACTGTCAGTTTTAGTGTTCTAGTCGTCTTTTGCATTTTCCTGTTGTTTTTCATTTGTGGAACTTTGTTTTTGAAATTCAGCACCAATTCTTATTTGATTCTGTCCAGCTCTGACAATTCTGTGATATCATTGGTAGTAATACTCAATCCTTACTCATTGAAACGACAATGTTTACCCATTGGTGATTGAAGCTAGTGTTTGCTTATTCTTTCTTTATTATTATTTTTTATCACCAGCCCAGTAGCCAGTACTTCGGTACTGGCATGAAAATGAAAAGAGAAAAAAGATTTTAAAAAGTGAGTTAACTTGCATTGTTTGATTGAATAATTACTTCCAATTGATATTATCGTCTGGTGTTCTGTGTTGTAATGTTATGCTATTGTTTCAGGCAAAAGGGAGAAGGTTAAATACCATTAAAACGTTAAATCCCGCTGCAAATATTTGCACCTGTCCTAAGTCAGGAATCTGATGTACAGTAGTTGTTATTTGTTTATGTAATTTATATTTGTTTCTCGTTTCTAATTTTTATATAGATTAGACCGTTGCTTTCTCCGTTTGAATGGTTTTACACCAGGAATTGTGGGGCCCTTTATAGCTTTTTTGTTCAGTGTGAGACAAGGTTGTGTTGAAGGCGGTGTACATTGACCTATAATTGTTTACTTTTATAAATTTATAAATTTATTATAAATTTATTATAAATTTATAAATTAAATATTTCATGCATATTCAGGACGAGAACAAGTTCACAATAAATACAATATGTAGGTTGATATGATAGAAGCCATCTGGTATGATGGTCGGGGAAATTTGGACTGCCACTGGAAAATGAGGGTACTAGTATCTTGGATAGGGACATACATTTTGCCTTACAACAGGCCCCTTACGGACCCCTCAAATGAGTTGTTGCAAGGGTTCTTCACGTGCTAAGAGCGTGGCACTCTCTCAACACGAGGCATCATTGTACAATTGCGAAAATAATCGAGTCATGTCTCGAGAAAAAAAAAGAAGCTCCAGTTGAAATTTTACGATTTGCCAAAGATAAAGTACGGACAAAAAGACAATATGGTTACCGAGCTTGAGGGTGACACAAATTGTATCTGGGAAAACAGGAACAACATCCTGGGAATTTCTTTTTGGAGAGATAAAGAGTGGCGACATCAAAAAGACTTTGCAAATTGAGTTTCATGGAGAAGTACGTTTTTTTTTATCTGGGCCGGGGGCAAAATTCCGTTTGTATAAATACATTCCAAAAAAGTTCACTCCTCAATTGATGGTGGCTGCAAGTACACCGAAGAAGAGTATGAAGAGAAGTGGGTACAGTTGGTATATATTTAAAGCAAATATCAAACGCATTCGGAATTATGGAAATTAAATACATTTGTCGATCATATATTTATTGCGTTTAGTTTTAACTAAGTTGTTTTAAGCATATTAAGTAATGAAAATATTGGATAATTCCGACCCACAACTAATAAATGAATTCAATCATTGTAATATTTTAGAAATCACTATCACTGTCACTGTCAATTACGCATAGATGCTATCTTTTGTTCTGTTTGTTGACATCTGATGGTGGCACTCTCTTTACACGAGCTATCGGATTTAACGTTTTCCTTTTGACCGGACGTGACTGCGAACTTGATACATCCCGCACAGCCAAACGGACGCCCCACTTTTTTTTACTGCCGGTCGGGAGAAGACCAAGTGACCATATTTCTATACCCCAGTCACCCTTGGTGGTTATTTGGATTGAGAGTTGTCTCATTCGCACTCACACCACAACTTCCTATAGTCAGGGGTACTACATGTACAAGTTATTTTTTATTTACTTGAAGAAGTAAAAAAAAGTAAACAAATATAATAAAATTAACGGTACCAATTTTCTTGCACCAGATGCGCATTTCGACAACACATGTCTCTTCAGTGATGCCCGTGTCTAAAATATTTAAAATCCAAAGCTTATATAAAAGATGAAGAGCTATAATCCAAAAGGTCCAAAAGGTATAGCCAAATATAAGTTAACTATAATGTTTAAATAATCTGTCTTTAATTTTCTCAAAAATTTACTTATACAATTTTTCTCACAATCCCACACAAATTCTAAAGTTTTGAGATGTAAAATTATTGCTTTCATAATTTTTCACTGGATGTTAGGCAACCCACAATCAATCAATAAATCTGAAAGCCAAACTCGGCGTATGAATCCATTTCGAATCCACATTATTAGTTATGATAAAATTAACGGTACCAATTTTCTTGCACCAGATGCGCATATCGACAATACATGTCTCTTCAGTGATGCTCGTGACCAAAATATTTGAAATCCAAAGGAATCCATTTCGAATCCAAATTATTAGTTTATCGTCCTTTAAACATTCAATTACATTGTAAATGCATCTACCTACAGTCACAATTCAGCAAGAAACACGCTGAAAAACAAAATTTCCACTGATCAAAAATATTGATAGGGATAAATTGGTATAATCAAGGATTTGTATAGTACAAATCATTGGTATAATTAGATTTATATAGTATTTTTATACTTTTCTTCACGAAATGAATCATTTGTATTCCCTAATTAAAATGCATGTATTGCATACATACATAGTATTAAAGTTTGGTTCCCCTAGCCACTCTCAAAAGTACTACCTACTTTAAAACTTTATGGTAAAGAGTTATATACATTGTTCATGTTAACACTAGTGATCCTCTTGAACTTATTATTATAATTATTATAATATAATGTATTGTCAACATGGTCAAAAAATATTTCAAGGTTTAATACAGGCCTTTTTCACCATTCATATTCATATTGTAATGTGAGAATGTATTTGGTCTACTGCATGTCTAAATTAAAGAGAACCTTATATCAAATTTAAAACAGAATAAAGTTGAACTACTGTGAAGTTTTGTCATTGTTTTTATTTTATGGTAGTAATCCAAATTGTTTTATAAACTTCTGATGTGCTCCGGTTTGAGAAACAAATTCTTTTGAACCAGGAATCGAGACAACTGACAGCAACTTGGGCAAAGTTACTTGTCAGTTAAACATGAGTCTTTACTTCTTTAATTTATGCCATCATAAGTTGAACAAGTATCTGACAGAATTTGACATATAGTCATAGATTTGTTTCCATTTTTAAAATTCCATCATTTAAGGACTTTCTTCTGGTTTTGAACAATTGACAACACAATGGATGCCACATGTACTACTAGTGATATAGACAATATTTATCATAATGAGTACAGACTTTGATTTTTTGGCCATTTTAGTTCTCCTTTGGGCCACTTATGTCCTTATCATTAGGTCCGAAACGCTTTAAATTGCCATCAGCGATATAAGGAAAAGCAAGAAGCATACCAAAGTCACATTCAAAACTCGTACAATCAAGGGACAAGACAACACGAAGAAAGAAAATAAGGAGTGGGAACAAACACGAAACACAAACACCGAAAACCATAAAAACCGAGAGTGAAATCAGGTGCAATGAACAAAAAATCAGCCATCTTGAGTTTTAGAGTGTCACCTAAACCATAAATTTTGTTAAAGGAGACGTGACACAATTTTTTTTTTTAATTAATCAATTCAAATTGGTAAAAAAAGTATATTATAATTAATTTTTCTTGTCAAAATCTCATTTAAATGACTTTTAATGGTCGAAGAATCCAGCGCTTGTCGTCATTTTTGATTTTTAATGAGATGCCGGTCACGTGATCGTGATGACGTCAGTGGATACAAGCTGAGAAAATGTCTCAATATGGACGAAGTACATCGCACTTTTGCGTAATTAAACAATGGACGGTGTTGAAAGCAGTTTACATGGCAATTCTCAAAGTTTAGATATTCGACCGTATCAGTTTGAGCCGTTACTTGTGGAAAATAATCAAGAAGAAGATATAAATTCGTCATCCGAAGAGTCCGACATTGACGATCTTTCAAGCAATGTCGATCGCCTTGTAAACATAAACTGGTTCGTATGAAAAATATACTTGTAACCAAACACTTTCAGAGTTCAATTAATGGCAGATGTATGTATAACAGTTAAAAATGTAAATTTCTGTTTTTTGTACGATTAATTTATCCACCGAAAATAGTTTGTTTCCCTCTGCCCTAATCCAAATAATTATGACGTTTGGCAAGGCTATTTTAATTTTTTTCTGGGACGCCTTCCTACAACGTCGTATACAGATTTTGCTTCACTTATATAAAGAATTACAAACTGTCAAATATAATAAATGGACAGGGGGGGGGAGAAAAAATTGTCCATCATGTTATATTGTATAAACAGACCACCTGAAGAAGTATTGGAGTATACCAGTCACTAGAGACAGTAATAAAATTTTATGAAAAGAAAAAAAATGTCCATATATATTTGATGAGCATAGTATATATGAATAAGACATCACCACATTTATGATATTTTTTTTATAGAGTTTAATTCCAGGTATCATGGATATATAAATATACCTCCACAATCAAGTCATAATTTTGAATAGGGACACATAGTTGCCCCTCTCATCTTTACCCATGGTTACGATCTGCACTTGCTTATGATCAACCGTGGCCAAAAGTTTATTTGTGAAACCTACTCTTGTGTTATTTTTTCTATATTGTGTATTTTGTACTGCTGGTTTCACATAAATAAGGTTTTTTTCATGTTTTAGGTGTGATTGTGGAAACTGCAATTCCATGACAACAGCAGATGAATGTGTATGCTGTTCAGACATATCAGCTGTAAGCTATTTAATGCAACCAGATGACTTAAACTGCATCACAGTCTTTATTGCCAAATGCTTAAACCGTCATGTGTTACAAGTCAGCATGTATGCATACATGGAGCATGTTGGTCCGTTTGACGACAATGAACCCATCAATGAGTAAGTTTTGAAATAGAAGTAGGCTGGGTTCATGTTCATGTTTGATCAATTTCAAATGAATCAATGTTCATTCACTGTTTTCGAGACGATACTTTCAGTGACTTCAATATTTTTAATTGTACAGAGTTAGTATAATCATTGACAATTCCATAAAGAAACTAACAGATGAATTAGATAATAATTTAATATCACAGATAAATCCATAATTCAAATATCACAGATAAATTCATAATTCAAATATCACAGATACAATTTGTTTATACATAATATATTTCAAAGCATATTGTACATGTAGAAAGGCCGAAGTTCTTTCGTGTCATAATAATATACATCATGTACATAGGTAGCAAATATATACATGGCAGTACACCTTAGGTAATATTTATCAATCCTAAATATTTTTTTTCAACCTAAATACAACACAAAATGACAGGAACAACAGATTTAAAATGTTTTGGTCTTTCGAAAATAAAAAAAAGGTCAATAAGAAATTTTGCATTATAACTTTCATTGTATGTTTGTAAATATATTTACATCAGTTAAAAGTATTGTACTGAAAGTTGTATATGAATATAATTGATGTTTTGCTTTGAAGGAAATAAAGGTTTATGGCATATAGGATATTTGTTCAGTGGATATGGCATCGCCTTGGACGTCACAACAGAAAGATCTTGCCTGCATGTGTTGTGAAAAAAATAGAGACAGTTTCCCGTCTGAAGAATACTGTGGCTTCAAATATGCAGTTGTATGAATTAAGTTTGGACTGATGACTTTTTGTAACTATTTATTTTAAATGAAACACTTGTATTAATAAAAACATTGACTTTTTGTCCTTGCACAGTAGATCAACAGTTTTTAAGAATAATTTAAATAATAAAAGTGTACCTTGTACCATTTTTTTTATTGCTAAATAAAAAATCAAGGTTGATATTTCTTCACAATAAATAATATGAACAAAGCCTGCCTTGTTCAAAACTCGTGAATATTATTCACATGTAAAAGTTTACAATGACCAACCACTGCATATCGTACAAACATTAAACTGTTCTTAAAAATTTTCCTCTATCTTTGAAAGCGGGACCTGTGTCTTGCAATGAGGTCTGCCTTTTGGAATGACTCGAATGTCTGTGTCAAACTGACCGGAAAATGGTTTTGAAGTATCTTTACATCCCCTGCAGCATTTGAATAGGACAAGCAGTCATGAACCCTTCTGGAAACCACAGCTTGCTTGATCAGCAGAACATAATCTACAAAAAAATAGTCAAAATTATTTTCAAATTTTGTGCATTGCAAGTATTACAATGTGATTCTTAATTTTTACTAAATAAAACTGAATTGATGCATCAAGTGTTTTAACTGACATCCTATCCCAGGAAAAGATTACCTTAGTCGTATTTGGCACAACTTTCTGGAATTGTGGATTCTCAATGCTCATTAACTTCGTACTTGGTTGGATTAATAAATATCTTGATATGAGTGTCACTGATGAGTCTTATTTAGACGAAATTGCTTGATAAACTAATTAGGTATAGACAATTCACTTGGAAACTCAACATATACTCTCACGACACTCACCAAAGAGGAAATCCTGGATAATCATAGGTCTGTTCTTTGTTCCTTTGGTATTTCAACGAAAGATGAAGAACTGGAACTCCCATCACTGTATTGGATACCTAAACTACATAACAGGGACGAAAGATACCAAAAGGACAGTCACACTAAGTGTCCTTACAAACAACGGTATATTGCTGGATCTTCCAAGTGTTCAACGAAACCATTGCATACACAATGCATAGGCGGATCCAGTGCCCCTCCCCCTTTTTTGGTGGGAAAAATTTGGTTGATTATATAGGGAATCACTGAAGCATGACTGGTGCCCCCCCCCCCCCCCCCCCCCCTTTATGAAAAGTTCTGGATCCGCCACTGCAATGTTACTTAATAAGCTGTATATGATCTAAGACTGCATTTTAATACTTTTTAAAGTGTTCCAGTCCTTGTCTTTTATCATCAAGCACAGATATTATTAAGATTGTGATATTCAAAAGTTAATTCAAGGATTTATTTACCATAGACTGTTCATACCAGCTTTAAAATATATTTATATGTGTTCATAATTTCCAAAAAAGGCATTTACATTGGAATTTTGCTTTATCATATGATTATGAGAAGGCACTGAAAAAGCGTCAAAGGGCCCCCGAGTCATCAAATGTGGACACTAATGATGAAGAAGAAACCAGGAGGGCAGTGAAGCAACCTCAACGACTGGGGCATGATTTTAGTGATTAAGAGGGTAAAGTAGACTGATTACTTATTATATTGATAAATAATTTTCAAAAATTTGTTGAAGGGATTCTTCAAACATCTTTATATTACATGTTACACTGAATATATTTTGTTGAATCAGTTGATATTAACAGTGAAATCATAAGTTGAACTAAATTATTTAATTTTTGTGTACATTGATTTGGAATGGTTGCACAATTTCTACTTGAATAAATATAAATATCTTCAAACGCTACTTACATAAATATCTTCAAATTCTACTTGCATAAATATCTTCAATTTTTAATAGTAAAACTATATATTGTAGAGGAAGAAAAAAGACCTACAATACGAGGTGTAGATAGAAGAACTCCATCAACAAGTGCTAGAACTCCATCCCCAACTGCTAGAAGAACTCCAACACCACCTACCTATTATCCTTGTAAGCATTATACAAACCAATATTCAACATGTAGGTTTCTTGGTAAATTCAAAATCAATTGATCATATGCTCCAATAATGGTTAGCATGCTTGCCTCTAGTGCCGTAAGTTATTGGTTCGACCCTCAGCCGGATCAAACCTAAGACTTAAATTAGTATTTGCTTCTACTCCGCCAAGCACCTGGCATTTAGATAATGGAGCAAAGACTGGTCAGTCCGGAGTCAGAATAATGTGTCCAGGTAAGGTAAAATGTCTTCCAGCAAACTGTTCCCTTGTGCGCTAGCACATTAAAAATCCGTCTCAACATGTCGGTCTGGTACAAAGCAGGGTTAATATTCATTTCTCATTAATATGTTCTCGTATGCATCTGACTTGCCACTGGACGTTAAAAACTATTCATCTATCCTTATTGTCTAGATAAGCTGTGTCTTTAAGTATTTGATCTTGGTTTTTGATTAAATAAATATTTATTTCAGCTTTATTCAGTCAATTGCAGCAGGTTCATTTGTTGTTTTTTTATTTAGATTTTACTTTTACATTTTATTAGCTTCAGCTTACCATGTTAAAAATTCAAACAGAAATAGGTCCAGGTCTCTATTAAGATCAACCCCTGAAAGTAGAAGGAGGTCATTGTCAAAACCTGACAGTGGAAGGAGGACAATCACAATTAGAGCAACTCCAGAGGGACCAGTAGTAAGAGAGCTAGAGAGAAGGCATAGGGTTTTTCCTGACTTTTAGAGGGACAGTCAGGAAGTGTACAAAAAGTGAAAACATGTATGACCTAGTTTCGCGGAAAATATACGCCGGGAAATACGAATGAATGAAGGTTATTATTTAAAGTACTTTAAAATAAGGTGTGTTTGGAATGTTATGTTTATCTTCAATCGTCAAGAAGGTATAAACTAATCCTCCTATGACAAATTTACTGATGATGTCGGCATGTCACTATAAAGATAGTAAAAAACGCATCATAGAATTGATAATAGGGAAAATGAACAAGACCAACGAATGTATAGCAATAACAAGGACACATGTCCTGTTATAGGCTTAGATCTATACCTATCAAAGCTAAGCCCGAGGTGTGACGCTTAATTTCAACAGCCCTTACAATATCCTAAACAAGCCGGATGGTATACCGCACAGCCAACTGGAAAACTAAATATTCCCTGGTATGATGGCACGCATTCCAAAGCTGGGCTGAAGAAGGCTTGGGTTGACCTGTTATCAATCATAAGTTTCAGAGGCCATAGAAACGTAATTCACTCGACAGACTAACTATAGAGAGACTAACTGACCATAACCGCCGCAAAACTAGCAAGATCTTAGACGTGTAAAACCAGAAATTTCAAATAAACAAGTTACCCTTGTTAATATTTTCCGCCTTTGTTTATATTACTGTCCATGGCAATCATCTTAAAGTCCAACAGACACGACATCGTATTCACTAAAAATGAAGTTTGCATTTTCTACATCTGTTTCTATCATCGATCTACGAAGGAAGATGACGGCCATCTCGTTCTTCTATCATTGTACTCATCTATATTTTCTGTGTTGGACATGCCATTATAACAAGTTTGTTGATTAAAATATGATTTTTCTTTGTTTTAGAAATTGACCTCATCAGCATGGACATATTTTGCATGTTTGTGATTGTGTTGATGATATTTGTGCTTATGTGTATAATGGAGAGGAGGTGCAAACTCGATTTAGAGACACGATTATTTCTTCAGAGAAAATGCCGTATTAAATTGAGAGCTAGGTATTCGTAGAACATGAAGAAAAAAAAACATGTAGCAAATTTGGCCAAATCATCATGACTTAAACTATAAGATATAAAGTCTTAAAATTAAACCCAACAGTGTTTGAATAAGATACATGTATTATCAGTTTAAAGTTAAGACAACATTCAAATAAACAAGGGTGTTGGATGAGAAACCTATTTTTATATGTGTGTGCATGCAAAACAAATTTCTTGCATAGGTGCATGTTGTTTGAGCATATGCATGATACATGATATGCATGTAAGTTTAAAATGAGAATCTTGATTAATTTATCATGCATGTTTTGAATTTCTAAACCATGTTAACTGTTATTACAAAGTAACATTTTTTACAGCTTGTTATGGCTAAATTTCAGTGATATATAGTGTATTTCTTATTATTATGCAAAAAAAGTTGACATAGAAATAAAAGTTCTAACTCATAAGCCAGAGATAAACTGATAAAGCCATTGGAAAACCAAGACAGGCAATGTTTATCCATAAGTTACCCAACCAAATACTGTAATGATGAATTAAGATTCATCATAGAAAGTACAGGCCAACTTTGTTAAAAAAAATTGTGAAAAAATTTCACTTACCATGCTTACCTGCAGAACCAAGGGTATTGATTTGTAAACTTATACATGTTTTAAATGTAATGTCATAATAAAAAAGAAAAAGAATATTCATTGTGATTTTTGAAAATTATAGCAAATTTAAATGGTGTTGCCCTTCTAAAACTTAAATATATTTTGAAGTTAATACACAGCTTCTAATACATATTGATACTTGTATATCTTCTTGTAGCTACAGAGGACAACAGCACTAATGATGTAAGAACTGTACATAGAAAACTGAAACCAGGAACTTTAAAAACATACACAAATTTAGAGAAGGAAAGGAACTGTAAAATTAAAGCGTTAAAGAAATCTAAAAGTAGGGGGATGAACAAGCTGAAACAACTAGCTGTGAAACTTGAGAGGGAACAAACATACTTCATTTCTAATTAGGAAAAAAGGGTCAACAATCATACAATCTTATGGATATGGGGAATTGAAAAAGAAAGAGGACACTAATTTCAATAATTTGTTACCTACTGTGTTATAAATATCAATTGTTCAATGGGACGTATAGTATTGTTCTTGGTGTTCCAGTTTTGTAGTTGTTGTAGGCAAATAGGGTTGGGACTGCATTTTCCTTCGTGGAATTCTTGCAGGAATTAATCACATTTAAATTGATTATTTTAAGACATAATAATAATAGTTCATTAAATTACTTCAATATCAACAGACTGTATAAGTTTCCGACATACAATGAACCTGTATATATTTTCTGTTTGGGAATGAGACAACTCTCTTATAAAGTCATAATGTATAAAAAGCTAACAATAATAAGTGAAATTATAGCTTTCAATAGAATGCTTTTCTTTTGTTTAAAAGCTTCTCTATAGTTGTGGGATTTTTTTTTCACAGGGTGAACATTTGTGAGTAGCATCATACAGTCATCCATATATTTAATTATTAATTTCTTTGTTTTCCATAAAACTATGCTTTACATTTAAGTTTTTTTTTTTGTCAAAGGATTGGATTGGAAATATGAGAATAAGAAGGCTCATTACTCACGAGGGATATCTGCATATGACTGTTTCGTTAGTGAGAAAAAGTCAGTATTGAAAATGAATCAACAAATGAAAATACAAAATTCATTTAAAAAAGTGTCATGTACTGGTTTTAATATGTTTAGTATTCCTTTATATATATACTAGAACACACCCGTGATATCGCGGGTCAGTGACTGAATTAAGGTATATAACTATGCGCAAGCCTCATTTTAGTATTAGTATTGTCATCTGATAAAGTCGTGCCGTTTATAAGATACACAGTTTTTCTCTGCTTTCAAATCTTTCTGTTTGAACCCGTCGAACTGGAACTTATCAATTATTGGTAATATTAATTATTTGGAAAACAAAAGGTCCTGGAATGGAGTATTTTTTAATCAACAACATTGTCCTATATTAGTTATAAATAAAGATGAATTCTTTGATTCGCTGTTTTACGTCATGTTTGCCCACTAACAAATTGAAAACTGTTCCTCATTTTTAGTCTTGCTATTTTAGAAAGTCTTACTGATTAAAATACTACAATAGGTAGCTATTTGACAATTAAGTAGTGCCAACCCTGTGATTATGACCCGTGTATATAGCATATTAACCCTGAATACACCGTTTGGTGGTGCGCCTGTCAGATGCGGAACGTACAGATTAGGTAATAGGTAACAGGTGAATATACTACGTTATCGGACTCGACCGGAACTTCCTAATTATTGGCAATATTAATTACGTGGAAAACAAAAGGGTCTGGAGTGGTGTAATTTTCAATCTCCACCTTTGTACTATATTAGTGATATATAAAGTTGAATTCTTTGATTCGTCGTTTTTACGTGATGACGGCTGAAAAATTGGACTTCGTAATTTTAGTATTATAGATATATTGGTGCCTCCAATTCAAACAATATACATAGAATTATTTTTTCACTCTAAAATTTGATAACTTAATATGAAAATTAGTAATTTATTCTGATTTTTTGTAGTTACACTAGTGAGATAAGGGGTACTTCTTGTACAAGTATTTTTTATTTACCTGAAGAGGGGAAAAAAATCTTATATAAGTGGATTACAATGTTCAAATAATCTCCCCTTAATTAACCAGGGTTCTAAATATAACAGACAAAGGGCTTTTCATTGTCCATAAACGTACACGAAAATGATTAGTAAAGACATCTGCAAAGGGTGGACAATTAAATATTCTATTAGAGCAAAGACACCTTAAGAATTTAAGAAAAGAAGATGAATGACTTTTTCACTATAAATGGATAAAAATCTGAATATTTAAGAGACATAACTTACTAATATTGCTTTTACCTTTACTCATTTACATCATTTTGGTTGTCAACCGTTGTCATCGAGACAGCAGTCTACAAGAAATAACCAAGAAGAGAAATGTTTATAAGTGGATATCTATAAGAAATATTAAACCTGAATTGACTTTAAATATACATGTCATTAATAGAAGAACTCAAATATTGAAAACAGTCAAAGAGCAACTAAAAAATTCATGAATGTGCATATAAAGCTTATATATAGGGGCCAGCTGAAGGACGCCTCCGGGTGCGGGAATTTCTCGTTACATTAAAGACCTGGCTGTAAGTGACCTTTTGCTGTTGTTTTTTCTATGGTTGAGTTGTTGTCTCTTTGATACATTCCCCATTTCCATTCTCGTTTTTATGTATGTGTCAGTCCTGTTTTGTCAAATTTGAACAAGATGGATCAGAAAATGCAAAGTGAAAAACTCATATTTAATACCTTGAATGCTCATCTCTTGTTAGTTTCATGCTGGTGTTATATCTTTTAGGCCTTGCAGCAGGATAACTTGAGTCTGAAAACTGATCAGCAATTTCAATAAAATTTCAGACTGCACATATTATTATTTGTAAAGTTCAATGACAATCTACAATTTACGAACAAGAACATGTCAACGGCTGGTATTTCTGTAAAAAGTAGTTGACAAGTTCGTCCCAACTATTAACCCAAACGATTTTATTGTTAAAGGAAAATCAAACCTAAAATATAATTATGACAATTTTGTGCTAATTAATATAGAACAATAAGAAGGCACTAACACCTATTCCTAACAACCCCGATCCATACAAGAACTCTTTCTTTGTCAAGTGCATACTACACTGATTTCAACTGGAAGACCGTATTAATCATATTCGCAGATAAAGTTGAGAGCTCATGGAGTAGAAGCCAGAATTTGTGTCTTCAACTTACACATACAGATACAGAATAGATATCATGACATTGTTAACAACAAAGTTTCCAATGGAACTGTTGTTCGGTGGAACAAATAAACGTATACACCTGTCCCTCCCCTCTTTTTTAAATCGTAGATGCACATCTGAAAAACCGATATTATGGATTAAAATTGCTTTACATATAGTGATCTTTTCTCTTAGCTTCAATGAATAATCTTTAAGATTTAAAAAGAGGAGAATTTATTTTAAGCCCACATTATATTGGTTATTAAAAAACTGATTCACCTGACACGAGAAAATAGTGGCGATTGACATTTGTCATGATTATTGCAATAATGAATATTAATGGTCGGGCGGCTCTCTGGTGATAATCGTACATTTGTTTGCTCGTTTCATTCTGTGATAATATTAGTAAACTGCGTTTTATATAAAACACACATATTTTTTTAAAACACATTCCTCGTCAACGTAATATTTAAGCAAACACTTAACGGCGATAACTGTAAAATAAAGCGCTTCAATGATGATAATTATCTTGAGTAGTGGAAACGGAAGTTCTGGTTTGAATTTCTGCGCGCCATCTTTGAAAATTTTCATCACACCTATAGTCCACACTGTCTACGATAAACTAAATCGCAATGGATTTCATTTCAATAAATAAGGTTTTTGAAATTGCAAAATCGTCGTAAAGTATCAGAAGCAGCTGACGGTGTTTTCTTCTTAGTATTTTGGGAAGATAACCGATTTGGTGTGGTTGTCATAAACGACCTCGTTAACATAGCTGTGTCGGAGCTGACGGAGAAAGTTTACGGCCAGAAATGTGAGGCCATGTTTGACCAAGATAGATGGCATTTGACTCTGAAATTTCGAGGTATATTACAAATAACTCATCTGTGCTAGTGTATTTACATTTTAGTGGAGGGGGCTAGGATTTTGGAAATGTTCGATTATCTTTTCTCAGAATCAGAGAAATCTGTTATCATAATGCAGAAGTGGATCAAGAAATTTTCAGTAGAGGGGCCTCCAGTCTTGTCCAAATAATTCTGATATATTGAAAGGCCATTATATTTTTACTTTGACACTTTCACAGGAATATTAAGGTATGATGCCGAACTGTCCATTCGCAACCAATACACTTTTGCACCATACAAGTTCGCACCAAGTTATTTTAGAACAATGATTTTTTTATTGCAATACACTATTCAAAATATGATAATGAGTTAAAAATCAGCACAAAACAAAATGTGAGTTTTATTCTGTATTTAATACGTACTCAATTTCATTCCCATTTTCAAATATTTACTTTTTGTATTTCCAGTCCAAAGAAAGAAACAAGGTCAACAGAATATAGATGTGGCTTCAAGAAAGAAAATAAACAAGATAAAGGAGATCAAAATGTTGATTCTGCTCCACCAAAAGAGAAATCAAAGAAGGTATGGGCTATTCCATTTGTAATTTTACACATGTAATTTTTCAGTGTACACTTTTAAAGAAATCTCTAACTTCCTGCTTATTATATTCTAGTGAAATTAAAAGTACAGGTAATGGTAAAATATTTAATTAAGGAAATTCACTGCTCAGCTTCAAAATAACAAGCTTGTTTTTAACAGAAGTATATATTGATAGTGGGTTATATAGGAACCAAAAGAACAAAAAATATAAAGGTCAATGCCGTTAGTGTTGCATTCCCTTTTAGCTTTATCATGCACATTGGTTTTTTTTTATGTTGTCCCTAGAAATTTAAGTCTTACACTGAATATATACATTTTGCTTTGAGACCAAATTATTGTAAAAAAAACTTGCATTTTTAGAACGGGTCTTCGGAACAGAAAGCATGATTACGCATTATTTGTTTCATAGCTTCTTGTGCCTTTGATCATTTGCTCCAAAACACTTCAACAATTTGTTTGTTCCGCTCGAATAAAATATGTTTGGAAATACTTTTAAAACAGGCTAGAACAGCAAAACTTTAATACTATGTATGTATGCAGATTTATTTCTGCAGAGGATGATGATTAATTCTGATTAAATGGTACATAATAACTTGACTGTACATGTATTATTTATAATAAACAAATCATTTAAAAATTGTATGGTTTCGAATATGAAGTTTCCATCCATTAAAAAATCCTAAACTTTGGATGCAACCTGCTTCTGCACTTCTAAAACTTGCTACAAAAGTTCAATTGACTATTATCTAACTGCCGGTTACCACAACATGAATTTGCCTGATTTATCTAAAGGTTGCCTGAAAAAAAACACAGGCAGGCGAAATAGAATTCGACCTAAGTGAGGAATCAAAAATGTTGAATATTGAATCAATCTGGAAAGCATCCGAGAACCATTTTACTGTACCAACTGATCCAATCGCGCTAGGAAAACGCAAGTCTACAGAAACTCCCCAGAAATAACGACGAAGAAAGCAAAAGCCATTGGCCTCTACACCAAAGAAAACTGACATTCCTTGATTAAAGTTTGAACAATGATTTCATGCTCTGGTGAATAAACAGAGATTTTTTTTATAGATTAGACTGTTTGTTTTCCCGTTTGAATGGTTTTACACTAGTTATTTATAGTTCCCTTCCTTACACTTAAATCTAACTTCCTGACGAGAAAGCGTGTAAAATTTTGTGTTCAATGGAACAAAACAGGGGGAAAGCGGCACACAATTTACAGTTTATACAGCCAAAAAAATGAAAATGTCTTAGGCAAATGAATGCTTCTGGTGAGTAACTTTAACTTAAAAGACGGATATATTCATGACAGTTCCTGAAAAAGGGAATGACATACATATATTCAACTGAAACAGATGGTTCTATTGATTGATTGATAGATTGTTGGTTGCTTAACGTCCAGTGGCAAATATTCTACGAAACGTGTTATCGAAATGTCCGAAATATCGTGAGCCTAAATCCATCAATTGGAAATACAATTTTAAAATTTGGATGGATTCAGTCGAGGATTATGCCAGGCAATGGGCTAAGCGCGAGAAGGAAGACGTAGACACTCTATCCGAACGGATTAAGGCAGTGAGGTCGTTAATACAAATCAGAATTAAGAAACTGAATGGGTCCATCAATGCCCATGCTACGTCAATCTTCAAAGATCCAAATGTTGCTAAACACCTATCTGACCTCCATGATAAATATGTTGTTGTTCTGTAAAAGTCATTACATTAATTGCTTGATAAACGAATTAGGTATAGACAATTCACTTGGAAACCCAACATATACCCTCACGACACTTACCAAAGAGGAAATCCTGGATAATCATAGGTCTGTTCTTTGTTCCTTTGGTATTTCAACCAAAGATGAAGAACTGGATCTTCCATCACTGTATTGGATACCTAAACTACATAAGTCTCCTTACAAACAACTGTATATTGCTGTGTCTTCCAAGAACCCCTTTCTAAATTATTAACATCCATTGTATCAGCAATCAAAGACGGGTTTCAAAGTTATTGTCAAACTGCCTATTCTAGAGGTGGCGTGAATCAGATGTGGATACTTAAAAATTCCAAAGATCTTTTAGAGTACATACAATCTAAATCTCTTTCATCTTGTAACAGTATTAAAACATTTGGCTTTTCTACTCTTTATACACAAGTATTCCACATTCCAAACTAAAAGACAAATTAAAAGAGTTGGTATTACTTTGCTTCATAAAAAAGAATGGCCAACGTAGATACAAGTATCTTGTCTTAGGGAGGGATAAATCCTACTTTGTAAAGAATCATTCTGATTCAAACAAAAAATTCTCTGAAACCGATATTATCAAGATGCTTGATTTCTTGATTGACAACATATTTGTTACGTTCGGAGGACGTGTTTTTTCAAGACTGTCGGCATTCCTATGGGAACAAACTGTGCCCCTCTACTTGCTGACTTGTTTCTTTACTATTATGAGGCTGACTTCATGCAAGAACTTCTGAGGAAGAAAGATAAGAAGTTAGCAATATCCTTTAACTCTACTTTCCGCTATGTAGATGACGTTCTTTCACTTAACAATTCAAAATTTGGTGACTATGTGGATCGCATCTATCCCATCGAATTGGAGATAAAGGATACTACAGATACAGTTAAGTCGGCTTCATATCTTGACTTACATCTAGAAATTGACAATAAGGGTCGGTTAAATCAAAACATTACGACAAAAGAGATGATTTCAGCTTTCCAATTGTGAACTTTCCATTTCAAAGTAGCAACATTCCAGCAGCACCTGCATACGGGTTATATATCTCCCAATTGATACGATATTCCCGTGCTTGCATTTCCTATCATGATTTTCTTGATAAAGGGTTACTGTTACAAGGAAGCTATTAAACCAAGAGTTCCAAATGGTGAAGTTGAAATCATCCCTTCGTAAATTTTACGGACGCCATCACGAGTTGGTTGATCGTTATGGAATAACCGTTTCACAAATGATATCGGATATGTTCCTTACGTCGCAACTACAATCCCCTTCCCTTTCATGAATTTGACCTACCGAATTAGACTATTTACCGGATTTGTAATCACATAAGCAACACGACGGGTGTCGCATGTGGAGCAGGATCTGATTACCCTTCCGGAGCACCTTAGATCACCCTAGTTTTTGGTGGGGTTCGTGTTGTTTATTCTTTAGTTTTCTATGTTGTGTCATGTGTACTATTGTTTTTCTGTTTGTCTTTTTCATTTTTAGCCATGTCAGCTGGTTTTAGATTTGCGAGTTAGACTGTCCCTTTGGTATCTTTCGTCCCTCTTTCTCTTAAATTTATATAAATCCCGAGTCAATTTAATGTCTCAACAGGTACCTGGAGGTCTGAAGAATACACCAACTGCCTACGTGCGTTGGAAGTTAAGCGTAAGACCACACTTACCCAGCAAAGAAAACGCGTGGTCAACAAACATAAAACTGGGACACCATCAACACCCTCTAGACCTGAAAAGGTAATCAACTACAATGACTGGGTTATCGTATTGGCGTCGTATTCAAATTATTCTTCTCTACACACACAACAATTAACTACTATATGCCGGTTAAGTTGTTCTTGTCCTTTTTTAATGCAATAAAGAATACATAGATACACTGTTCAAAGATCGATAGATTTTAATATTTTGCTGCTTCAAACAAAGAAATTCAGATCTTAAAATATGTTTGACGTGATCGGTACACTAACAATTCCATCAGTTTCCAATTTTAAGTCACTCCAAGTTCATCTCATACAATCCTCCACAGAGTAAACCATTACCCCAAAATACAAATGCCAGAACACTACCAACTGTTATTGCAATGTTTATAAAAGTAAAGTTGCTTTGAAATGTTAACGATACATTGATATAGGCGAGGGATACACAACTTTCAATGTCCATATAAGGCCATTCCGTGACAATTCAAATTAATTTAATGATTGCTTTCATATAAACGTCTCCTCCGAGTTGTTCTTCTGTAAGGATATAATAATTGACTATTGCATGCAGGTAATATGGTATTTGCAATCAGGAACACATATATTGATGGATCCACTGTTCCGCGGTTCATGTTTTCTACTGCTTCCAACAAACAGTTTACAAATGGAAGTTAACGACCTTGAGTGGCTATACAGCCATTGCACGCTGGGCCCGGTGCCCGAAGTCGATTGATGAGCGTTTAAATATTTTCTTCCGTGGGTCAGAAACAGGTAGCCAAGGACGCCGAATGTTGGACGCCATATTGGTTTTAGAGAGTTGATTTTGTTTGTTTACTTTTTTGGTGTTATTTGATGACAGGAAGCGTTTTCAGGACCAAAGCCGTGAGCCAGTGAAATAGAGGTCGTATCACCCAACGCCTAGGATACAGCCATGGGACGTTAATCGGCATAACACTCCCCATAATACAATGGTTTCGGAGAGCATATGCACGCGGGTACGCCACTGCTTCGTCTATATGTACGGTATAGATTGATTTCTGTCATCTCAAGTAGTAAGACGTTGATAATCTAACTTTAAACCCTCATCGAAGATAGCGGGTAAAGGAGCTGGCCCAGCACGTCCGTTTAGTTGTAATGACTGAGACGTGACTGGCTATGAATTAATGATGGTAAAATGTTTTTATGTCGTAATCAGTACAGTTATAATTTATTCAGCATTAAATATTTATGTTAGTCAATGTATGTTACATTCTTGCTTCAACGGGAACGGCAAATTTCGAAATTACAAAGATACCAGAGCACTAAGATATAATAATAAAATATTAATTGAGGTTCATTTGATTTAAAAGTCTAACTTAACACTATTTTGAGAAAATCAAAGGAGGCTCAAATTGATAACAAACATTACTACATCACAGATTCATTTCTTGCTAACGTATTAACATCTTATTCTTATCTAGATAAATAACAATTGACTATGGCATGACATTTAAATTGTTCTTGTTCTTTTTAAAAGTAATCAATAACATATACTGATATACATCGAAAGATACACTGCATTGATTTATATATTATGCTGCTTCAAACAAATGACTTCATATCATATAATATATTTGACGTGATCAGTACTTTTTAATAATTTTTGTCACTTTATGCCACGAGCATCACTGAAGAGACATGTATTGTCAAAATGCGCATCTGGTGCAACAAAATTGGTAACGTTGATTTTATTACTACCACTGGGTTGATGCCTCTGCTGGTGGACTATTAGTCCCCGAGGGTATCACCAGCCCAGTAGCCAGTACTTCGGTACTGGCATGAAAATACGGATTTTTTGTGTTATTAAAATTTGCTGTTACAAAATATTAAAAATTATTATAAATTAAGGAATGTTTCTCCCTCATACAAAGCTCTGATTCCTTTTACAAATTTGGCTATACTTTTTGGACCTGTTGGATTATAGCTCTTCATCTTTGATATAAGCTTTGGATTTCAAATATTTTGGCCACGAGCATCACTGAAGAGACATGTATTGTCGAAATGCGCATCTGGTGCAACAAAATTGGTACCGTTGATTATATTATGTATATTACATACCTTTCTCAAATGGCTCGAAAGTTCACCAAAAACACATTTATCAGAAAACTACGAAATATCAATACATTGTTGATTTAAAGTGGTTAATTGCTGAGGGAAGCTGAATCGATACATAAATATTAACGTCTATATCACGCGATCCGATGATGTATATATTTCATTCAACCCTTTCATATTGACGTCGTTTCCAACTTATTCTTCTCTACACATACAACAATTAACTACTGAATGCCGTTAAATTGTTTTTGTTCTTTTTTAATGCAAGCAGGAACACATAGATACACTGTTTTCCAAGAACCATTGATCGATTATTCTGCAGCTGCAACTAAAGAATTTCAGATCGTAAAATATGTTTGACGTGATCAGTATAGTAACAATTCCATCAGAAAACATTACGAGATGTTGTGCAACAATGGTGATTAAATTAAATTCACTTCAAATGTTTACAGAACACTACATTCACAAAGTCGAGCTAGCTCAAACAAAGAAATACAACAACTATTAAAGCGAATGTCCATATAAGGAGATTCGATGACGAACATAACTATTTACTTGAAAGCTTTCATTTATAATCGTTTCCGACTAATTCTTTTTTTTTTGCAGTATAATAATTGACTGCAGTTGAATTTGATGGTGAACATATTGCCATGTTTCATACATTTCTACTCTCATTTCAACCCGCAATCAAAGAACTTTTTATCATAAACTATTGTTGATGCGATCTGTATAGTAGCAATTCAGTCACTTTGTAATATTTTTGTTATTTAATGTATATCACATACATTTTTCGCAGGGAACTGCCATGTAAATTATGATTCCTTTGCTAAAACAATATCTATGCTTAACTGTGCTCAGAAAGGACAGTATAAACTATTTTCTAAAACAAATTTTTTTCAAGATATAGGATCTTTGGGTTCTGCGTCTCGATGATTGCCACATGAGAAAATCAGAATCCCTACTTGTGTGGACAAATTTGCTCCGTGATGACAAATTGGTTGTTGGTTGCTTAATGTCCAGTGGCAAATATTTCATGCAAATTCAGGATGAGAACAAGTTCACAATAAATACAATAGGTAGGTTGTTGCAATAGAGGTAATCTGGGATGATGGAAGGGAAAATTGGGTCTTTAACCGGAAAAGGAGGCACTCTTTTTACAAGAAGCATCGGATTTAACGTCCCTCTTCTGACCGGACGCGACTGCGAACTTGATACATCCCGCACAGCCTAACGGACGCCCCACTTCGGCAAGCGTTTAACTGCCGGTCGGGAGAAGACCAAGTGACAATATTTCTATACCCCAGTCACCCTTGGGGCCACTTCCTTTGAACGACACATTCAGGACTCCGTTTCTAGTGTTACATTTCTTCTAATATTACATAGACTGAAGTGTTAGTAGTAAATATATCTGTTTGTTGAGGTGTGAATAACCTTTATTGCATCTTCAGCTAATTTCTTGGTTTTTGTCCACTTGGAATGTCAAATACTTCCGAGTTGTCTTCCTTCGAGTTATATCTCCATAATGTTCGTTCGTTGCCGTAATCATACTACCCTTTTTATTCATTATTTTTCATGGTTGAGGATTATACGGGGTAGATAGCGTATTTTTCTTTTCCTGTTACGGTACGGTACCTCCTACTGTAAAATCAGATACTTTAACTGAATGTTTTTTTTTCTCGAAATATCACTTCATTTTACTTTTGTTTCTGTGGTTCTATTTTCGTACTTCACTGTCGACTTGGTCATTTATTGAATGTTCGGCATTTTGTAATTAATTTTCATTCCAAATAATAGTTCTACCTGAAACACGTAAGTTGTTGAGTGTGGTGTTGCTCTTTAATTGCGAAGGAATGTGTGTATTTTCTTGCTTTCAAGTAGGATGTTCCGTTTGGGTTTCCTATTGTCCTCATGAATCTTCCACTTTCCTCGATAGCACGAAGCCATTACGCAGTTACTTTGCTGTGGTTAAACCCAATGATATCTGCACAAATTGGGAAATCTTTCTGAATTAAATGGCGGTCCGTTAAATGTTTTCGGTTTTTTCGGTATTCATTGAATTGAGAAGTTTGTCTAATAACGGTTTGACGGATTTTGTGGTTAACCTTGTTAGGGTGCCAATAAAAGGATACCTAGAGTTTCATCAATGACTACCATTATGTAATAGCCATTTGGAAACGGTCAACCAAAATCCATGTTCAGATTCTCCCAAATTGTATTCGGTATCTCGGACATTTGTAGCGGTTACAAAAACATTTTTCAGGTGTTGACGCTAAACATGGTATACATGATTCATGTTTGTTCGACAAGTTTGTCTATACCACGGAGGTATACCTTTTCATGTAACAACTGATGTATACGTACTATGCCCTGGTGCCCTTTATGTGCAAGGTTTGTCAGTTAAGTATCGGACATAATCGTAAGCTAATTGTGAATGTCAACATGCGATTCATGTATTCGGGATCGGATGTCTTGATACTAAGTAAATAGTCGGCCGCGTTCACCTGTCCTGGTTTGTATCCTTGAAATCTTAATCTCCATCTTTCAATGCGTGCTGGTATTTTGACCCTTGGACTGTTGAATATAGTTTAAAGCGATTGGTGGTTGGATACCAATGTAAATGTAAAATGTCCAATTGCCCATACAATTGGCAATGCTTTCTTTTCTATGTGCGAAAAGCGTGTTTCAACGTCTGTCAACGATCGGCATGCGTATGCCCTTTCCCCCCCCCCCTCCCCCCCATTTTGTGTTAATAATTCTGCTAATCCAACGGGACTTGTGAAATATGATGGTCTCTTCAAATTATTGAAGCTCCATTAGATAATGTAACAAAAAGGAGGGTTAACTGAACAAAATTTATAAAGGGAAGGGCTACGAGAACTGCTACATTTTACCAATTAAGATAAAGCGAAACCCAACATCCACGGCTTCCCTCTTCATCTTCACACAATTACTATCATTGTTTTCATAGAACATTGCATGGTTCATGTTGGGAACCATATCGAAATATATTGGTTTCACTAATGTCCTGCAATAATTATATCACATAATCTATAATTATGTTTATAAAGAGATAGATTCCTTCTGATAAGAAATTATTAAGTTTGTACTATATATGCTATTTATAAATTTTATATGTTTGCAAACGTAAAGAGGAAGTTCCTCTTGTAATGGCTACTAAATATAATCCTTGCATAAGTAAATTACGAAAACACCTTTTAAAACATTGGCATCTCATAAGAGATAATGTGGTTTGCAATGAAGTATTCACAAAAACACCGATAATTGCTTATAAAAGGCACAGAAATTTATCAGATATTCTGACATCGACCAAGGTAAAGAAATCATATTTTTTTTTTAAATATATAGGACAATCCCTGATGATGGCGGACCTATAAAACAATATTTTATTTATCATACAAAATACCGCCGAAACGCTATATTAGTGTAGGATTGATTGCAAACATATAAAATTTAACTACTAAAATCTTTAATGTTGAACCTATTTATACAAACAAGATTAACCTTATACATGTGCATTAATTTGCGTGTAAACACGATTCATTTCATAACCATAGACATGCATAGATTTTGATGTCGATAGAGAGACCATTAGCCTATTTATATTTAACCGACAATTAAATAATCTTGTAACTCATATAATTTACGTGTATTTTCCCATAACATGCATATATTCTGGCGTCATCTTTCTTCGACGCCGGTTAGCTCAATCATATAAGAGCATATGACGTGGGAATACGATCGGAACAGCCAAAACAATATATTCATATATACCATGGGTGTGTAATTTTTATGAGTACCACAAAAAATGTTGTATCATGTTAAGTGGCAATTTAGAGGCATATTCAGGATAAGATGTGATAATGAGATATGAATATAAACTCTGCTTGTATTAAATTAAACCAATACTTGACTGTCCCTTTTGGTATCTTTCGTCCCTCTTTTGTGACAGATTTTTAACATGCTAGTTGACATGGTAACAGCTTGTAGAAAGACATAAAATTGAGAATGGAAATGGGGAATGTGTCAAAGAGACAACAATCCGACCAAATAAAAAAACAACAGCAGAAGGTCACCAACAGGTCTTCAATGTAGCGAGAAATTCCCGAACCCGAAGGCGTCCTACGGCTGGCCCCTAAACAAATATATACTAGTTCAGTGATAATGAACGCCATACTTATTTCCAAATTATACACAAGAAACTAAAATTAAAATAATACAAGACTAACAAAGTCCAGAGGCTCCTGACTTGGGACAGACCCAAAAATGCGTCGGGGTTATTTATGTTTGTGAGATCTCAACCCTCCCTCTATACCTCTAACCAATGTAGAAAGGTAAACGCATAACAATACGCACATTAAAATTCAGGTTAAGAGAAGTCCGAGTCTGATGTCAGAAGATGTAACCAAAGAAAATAAACAAAATGACAATAATACATAAATAACTACAGACTACTAGCAGTTAACTGACATGCCAGCTCCAGACTTCAATTAAACTGACTGAAAGATTATGATTTCATCATACGTACATCAGACAGAATCCTTCCCATTAGGGGTTTAGTATCATACCATTATAACATATACGAGAAGAACAAAACCCGTGTCATGCCAACAACTATTTTTAGAATAAATGTGTTTTGTTCCGATGCAAAGACCTTATCAGTGACTCAATATTAACGCCAAAATATGCAATCTTTAATGACTTAACAACAGTATCGTAATTATATCCCTTCTTAATAAGTCTATTCAAAGGTTTTGTTAGTTTCTGAGGTGAATACTGACACCTTTGTGCTTTATAATAATATTTCCATAAAAAAATGGATGTGAAATACCTGAACGTATAAGAAGTCTGCTTGTTGAGCTATATTTACGAATGATTTCCTTATACCGATGATAAAATTTTGTAAATGGTTTGACTAGTTTGTGATATCAAAAACCCTGGTGTAATCATTTCCAGTAATACATAAATTTATCTCGTTAAAATCTAAAACATTACATACACGAGCGAATCGTACAAGTTGAGATATATAAACACCGTAAAATGGTGACAAGGGAACGTCACCATTTAAAAATGGATAATTAAGTATAGGAAATGAAAATCATCCCTTTTATCATAAATTTTAGTATTCAGCTTTCCGTTAGTGATATAGATATCAAGGTCGAGGTAAGGGCAGTGGTCATTGTTAGTATTAGCTTTATTTAAAGTAAGTTCAACAGGATAAATTTCATTAATATACATACTGAAGTCGTCATTATTGAGAGCCAAAATATCATCCAAATATCTAAGAGTATTAATTAATTTGTTTATCAGATGTTGTTTCGATGGGTCTTTGCTTATTTTTGTCATACATTGTAACTCATAACAATACTGAAACAGGTCCGAAATAAGTTGTGCACAGTTAGTCCCCATTGGAATTCCGATAATCTGACGTTAAACGGAATCCCCAAAGCGAACAAAAATGTTATCTAGTAAAAATTCAAGGGCATATATAGTATCAAAGCATGTCCAATTAACATAGCTTTTTTTTTTTTATTGCTACTAACAAATGACCTAAAAGAGTTTGAACATGTATATCCACATTCTGATTTTGTAAATGCCCATTTAATTAGGTGTGTGATTTTTTTCTCAATGAGAATGTGAGGCAATGTGGTATACAGGGTAGAAAAATCAGATTCAAAATCACCAATATGTTATTATACCAAAACACATTGTCTCTTAGCTAACCAGTCTTTGCTTTTATTGCTTAATGTTTTGTAACTGAGTAGCAACAATAACAATTATTTAAATATTTGCGTTGACGCAGCAGGATTCTGTAGCAAATTAACCACAACATCACAAACACAGTACTAGGCAACATTTAAAAAAAATGTATGTTTCCCCTCCCCCTCTTTGTAAACAGACCAGGCAGGCAGGTATTTTTTTCCCAACTTGATGTCATGGATGGTTTGACTTGTCCACTGGAAGCAACTTATCAGTTGTCAGTTCTCAATTTGAGTGTATTTATTTAGATTATCAATCCCTTTTGCTTTCAAACACTATTCAAAATATGCACATTTAGTGCATATAACTAATGTAGCATATAAAGTGTATATTTACTACTTTCTGATTCGACAGTTATTAAAGCTTTTATTTATAACATATTAATACATGTATGAAAAGGTGTAGATTCAAAATTGCCATAGTGTGTTGCTTGTTATACATGTATACTGTATTCAATTCCAGGATATTTACCCTGGCACAAAAATCTCGAAAATATAAAACTGGAAATAACATTAAGAAAATCAAACTTTACAGTCATTATATATTAAATAATACATTTAAAGTGTCTGACTAGAACAAAATGTCTGGTTTGAACAATAGAACACACAATGACTAGAATGAAAAGAGGCAATGAACAAACTTGTATATCAATTGTACTAGATTAATAATCAAGAGTCTATTTCGTTGGATTTCTTCCGAAATAAAGAACTGGAAATACAAGGTTTTACATATGTACTTTAGTATAAAAACATTTAAAGTGTCTAACTAGAAAAAAAACAATCGAACACACACTGACTTGAATCAAAAGGGCCAGTTGATTAATTGACAAAAGTCTATTTCTTTTGATTGTTTCCCCTGTCAATGCAGGCCTTGTAAACTGGTAAAACTATTTTGAATTATTTAAGTAGTTCTGGAGCCTTGATGGTATCAGGAGATACACATTGTACACATAGATCCAATCTCCCAACACTTGAACCATAGTACGAGAACTCAATGTGTGTGGTGCAGGACATCTGGAGTCTCTCAAAAGGATTTACCACGAGGAACATCTCCTGTAAAACATAGACACAGTTTGTATGTAGTGTTGTACAGTGTGTCGGAACATATTCCTGGATTATATCCATGTCTGACAAGGCAATTTGTTTATTACACTTTATAACATATTTCTTTCATTCCTGGCATGCCAGCGGTGAAAGAAATATGTTAATGTAAGACAAGGATCTGATCCAGGCATATGTTCACACTGTACAAAACTACATATAAATATAAATAAAACAAAATGTACATGTATCTGGAATTTATCAAAAGTTATCCTTATAAGTTATTCAAAAAGGTGTATGATCCTGACAATATTGAATTTGATTAAAACATCTACACAGTGTGACATATATTCATTAAATATATTTTGGTTTATCATCATAATGTATCCTCTCATGTGTGTCTTTAGAGTCTGGCTAGTAATTCAAACATTTAGTGGCAGGTATGGCTCACTCGTCCTAAGCAGATCTGTGGATATACACTGTTTGCTGTTTGGGTCTGTGTTCATGGTGTTTTTGTACTGATCACATAATTTTGGTATCCAATGTTCAAAATTATTTCGCTGTCAGATCAATGAACATGAATAACAAATATATATACCTTCAGGTGCTAAAATTGCTCCACAAGTGTAGTCATATTTATCAATCGTATGCTTAAGTGCTCTTACATCTCTGGGGGTCAACTTTAACTTGGAATAGACACATCTGGGTTTGTCACATTCAGTACATGTTACTGTTGATCCAACATTTTTTTGAACAAGTATTCATTAAAACTAAATAAAGAAAAATTACAGTGCTAAATATTGATTTAAATTTTGATCACAGAATAATTATTTGTCATGTTCATTTAAAAATATGAAGAAAAAAAAGTTATGCCTCTTCAATAATGGTTTTAAGATTAGACCCAGTAATCTTTAAATGCGTCTCGTGGGAGAGTTACACTTATTGATGATTGGTCGGTATGGAATGTTTATGTTTCCAGCTATTTGACCAGTTCGGAATGCCTCATTAATTATTTCTAGAATAATTTTATGAACTTTTATGGAAGAAAGTTCATGTGTCCGTGTTTTGATTCATTATTATTCCTCAAGAAATTATAAATTTGTGAATCTATTTCTTTTTTCCTATATAGATTTTCAACAATATATTTTATAGATTTGACAACACCGTTAGTAGTTGGTTCATTTATTTTCAACTTTTATTAAATGCGGTTCCTTCAACCAACATACGTAATGAGTCTCAAGACTTGTATATTTCATTGAGACCATAATTATTATATGCCTTATAACTACAACTAAATAGTTTTGTAAATATTGAAATTTGACCAATCTCTCTTGTTAATATGTATCCACATATTGGAGATTTATCATATATATATATATATATATATATTTATAGATTATTACATGGCATTTTTCATATGGCCCTGGTATCAGCCCTAGACTCCCATATCAAGCCAGAGGGCTTTAGCCCGAGGGCTTGATATGGGTCGTGGGCTGATACCATGGACCATATATGGAAAATGACATTTAATAATCTATTTATCACATATTTTCAAGCAGGAGAAAACAAATAGCTTACACCAAATTATGTTTGATATTTCATCAAAAATCAAAAAGATATTTAACGAAAAATATAAATAAATGTATCACTGTGAGTTAAAAGAAAGTTCGTATCACAATATGTTAACAACGTTTTGTGAAAAGTTTCGGAAATAATTAACAATAAATATGTTAATTCTAAGAATTGCAAATATTAAACGACTTTAAAGTGTTTTCCGGCTATTATTGGCCATGCAAAAACGTACATATCAGTACAAAATATGTGATAAATGATATTATATCACTATTGATGTATCTATATCAGTGCATGTGTTAAAAATTACATATTTCCTATGTTTTATATTTATATTAATAGCTCAGCCTGCTACGAAGGTTTAACCACACACCCCAGGTGTAACAATATTTTCTCAATGTAAATCCAGGAAATAACACTGTAATTGCAGTTCATCTTTTATTATTGTGTTCTATTGATACCGAAATGATAGCTAGGTAATACCAATTAATAACTTATATTTTCATAAATCCAAATTTCATCATCATTGTTGAAAACATTTAAACATTCTTTTTTATTTAAACAGAAGCTCAAGTCAATTAATTTGTAAATCATTTAAAAAAAAAACTAAAAACAACAGTGCAAAAACAATAAATATGATACTTTTAAAGATGATAATGTGAAGATTTTTTGTTCATTTTACAAAATAATATTATATAATAAAGAATGGAAATGGGGACTAAACCTAATACAGGAGCATGTAAAATTCTCCTAATGAGGATGCTGCCAGATTCTTAAGAGATAAGGAAATCACAATGCTAAATAGTTATATAACTCTTAGTTATGCATCAGTAGATCAGGAGAATTTGAAATTCTTTAAAAAGGACTGTTGATATGAGGTCGTTCACATTATTATTCGAATACTTCAATGCATGCATTTTTTAATTTCTATTTCAGTATAGTTTATTTTTAAATTATTCACTACCAAATTTTTCATCAAATTTTACTCCAAAATCTCACTCCAAAAATTTCACTCTAAAATCTCGATCCAAAAGTTCACTCCAACACTTCATTCCAATACTCCACTCCAACACTCCACTCCATACAATACATTATGCCGTTCTTTGCCTTGTACTGTAAATTTTGACATTGTACAAAATACGACTTTGGAACTTTTGGAAACTTTAGCCAAAACTGAAATTTTGTTAACAGAACCCAAGGCACAAAGACTGATGTGGAACAAAACTGTAAACCATAAGGGGCCGTAAACACAAATCATCATAATGATTTAGACGTAGAACATTGTAACACGATGCTTATATATGATGCCCATAGTTTCAGAAGTATTTTACTGAGAAATTGGTTGCTATAGTAAGTTTACTTTGAAAGTCAATCGAAATTGCCAAGACATTATGAAATGTAAGAACAATGTTGAATTTAATAACATTGACTTTAAATGTTAACTAAAAACTACATTTAGAGTGTAAAGGAAGCTGAAACAAATAAATACAACAACTAGCATAGCGTATGTCCTTATAAGGAGATTCAATGACGAACATAACTATTTCATTGATTCATTTCATTTTAAGGTGATTACCTATTTGTTCTTATTTTGATGCGGAATAAATGACTTTTGCTTGCATTTTAAGTTGATCTTGAACTTCTTGAATCTAACGATTCATAAATTTCTTCTGCTTTCATTTCAACCCGCAACCAAGGAGATTATTATCATAAATTATATTATCATAAAAGATTTTTGATGTGATCTGTTGATTAACAATTCCAGCACTATTTAATATTTTTGTTAGTTTATGTACATCGTATTCATTTCTCTCGGGGAGAGGTATTTCACTTCTATTCTTTAACCAGTTGTGTTTACTTTCCCCTAAAATACACCTTTTAACTCCATGGATAATGTGTATGACCTGTTTTGTTCGTGGTTTAATTTATCTTTTTCATCCAGGTTCTCCAAAAATAGAAGGTAGGTTATACAGATCTACTTCACACAAATGTCTGTTTAAGTAGGTCATCTTTTTTCCTTTTCATGCGGTTTAAATGCCACGTGCAACCATGTACAAGTAGACAGTAGATGTTTTTGTGTTCTGTTAAGGTAGCACAATACAAAGATTTTATAACTCCAACTCCCAAGTTTTAAAATGCTGTAACTTTCATAATAGTGCTTGAAAATTTATAAAAGTGGTAGTTTTGGATAGCTAACAGATTACTTTTTCAAATTAATGACATATTAGTATTATGCAACAATTATGTAACCAGTCATAATGAAAACTGTGTCTAAAATATTTTTCACCAAATTTTCACTTTCAAATGAGGTAAATAAGGTATCCCTAGAGGGTTGATTTTATTATATGTTGTTCTTATGGCCATTATCTACAAAAGGGTGTCTCAGATTTCAGATAGAATGTATAGAACACATTTTACACCTAATTAACCATTATCTTCTTTTATGTGGTTATGATGTTTACACTAATTAGAGATTTATGAGAGAATGGAATACCATAGAGACAATGGAATACCATAGAGACAATCTGAGACACCCTTTTGAAGCCCGTGCTGTGTTGATTAAGATTTCGTTAAAATGTTCTGTATAGTTAAAAAGAGATGATAGAGCTAAATAGTGAACCTACCTAGATTTTGCCACTAATTTCATAATAATTGATTACATGATGATTGCATAATAAAAATATTGCATTCATTTAAAAGATAAATCTTTTATCTATCGATACATACCTCTTTTGTTATTTTCTATGCATTCATTAGAAAGTTACAGCATTTCAAAGGTTAGTGATTGGAAGTAATACAATCTTTGTATTGTGCTACCTTAAATTGTTCCTTCTAATATTGTTATACGATAATGACTGATGTACCCATATTTTGACTATTTTATTTATTGTGTCTGTTAATATAACGCATCTATGTAAATATAATGGAGATTGATGAGAATGTCATAAAAGTGAGAGGGTTAGCGCTATAGAACCAGGTTTAATCCACCATTTTGTACATTTGCCTGTACCAAGTCAGGAATATGACAGTTCTTGTCCATTCGCTTCTGATGCGTTTTGTTATTTGATTTTGCCATGTGATAATGGACTTTCCGAATTGATTTTCCTCCGAGTTCAGTATTTTTGTGTTTTTACTTTTTTTAAGAGACAGCTGTATTTACAAAGTGAAACCATAAGTGATAATGGGATTTCATATTTTATTTATTTTTTATTTTGATTTGCAGATTTATGGGATTTCAACAACTGTAAAGATTCTAAAGTATAGTTACCTAGTAGCTTTATTCCATGTCCTTAAACTTCACATGGATAAACGTTGACGAATTACAAATATAAACTGTATTTAACATATATAACGATTACTTTCATATATTTGAATAGCAGATAATCTTCATCTGAACACCAATTTGGAAAGAGCATTTACTACTATGATTCGGAAAATTAGGGAGAACTTGTTTTAAAGGAAGCCTGGTATTGTCCATTTGATTTCTTTATCTTAGCAGAATGACATTTTGTTTTGATGCATGATAATATTCGATATATACGAACTCTGACTATTAATTTTACAATTTTTTGTCAATACTTAAAACAGTTTCCCATTAGGTCTCTATGTTATTTTTTTAATTTTTTGAAATGTTTATTACCTGATGGAGTAAGTATAAGTAGTATAACGGCATTCCAACCGAACCAAAAAAACAACATACATGTGTTTTTCATGTTTGTTTCCTTTCACCAATAGAATGTTATAAATTACAATATCCAATCACCAACAGAATATATATATATAACAATGTACACTATTTACAATTGTCTGTATATCACTATACTAATATCACGTAGCATGTTTCATTGATATTAAGTAATTATTTGCTTATTGTTGCACATTATTTTCATTATTGTACATTTAACATTTTATTGATTATTGTTTGTTCTTAACAATGTATGGATCACTGGTTTAAATAATAAGATTGAGACCCGCTGATAATGTTACAGTAATGTATATTGAACTAAATGATCAAGGGATATTACAGGTGCAGCGTGTGGTCAAGGAAACTGACATAGGAAAGTATACCAACCAGTCAAAGAGAAACAGCAAACTATCATCATGACTTTTTGTTTAAATATGTACCATCTCATAAAGTAATAACTTACAGTGTAATAAATAAAATGTGTACTGAAAAAATAAATGTTTTGTTTTTTTGCTGCAATTTTTGCACCCACGAGCCTCCTTAATACATTTTTTTTCTTAATTTGTAAAAATGATTGAGTATAAGTAAAGAACATTAAATGTGAGCAATTTAAGCTCTTGGGAGCCTCTTGCTTTCTTTTTATTGTAAGGTTGGTATCGGCTGAGATTTTATATACTTTTTTGTAAAACATTTGTTACCACTTAGTCATATTACCGCCTTTATCTTGTTTATCCGGTGTCAGAAACAATGTGTAACCATATTCAGAGATATATTAAGCTTGGACAATTATTAGAGTCAGTACATTTTCTATTTGTTCATTTATACCTCTAATGCTTAATCATAAAGGAACTTTTTGGGTTTCCCTTTCTTAAAACCTTTTCAATTCTATTGTAACAGGAAAAGGGGTGTTAGCATTGAAATGTAATGCTGACAGACATATCAAATATGGCAATGTCACCTCAGCAAAGGCCTTTGTAGATCTGATGGAGAATAGTTCAACACAGTGCTTTTTAAAAGAAGAATCATCAATTAATGACATGCAGTGCTATCTTCAGAAACAACATTCATAAACAGTTGTTGGTACTATGAAACTACATCAGCTGCTTGTACAAAGTAATCAAAGAGCAGATTGCTCTGAGGGATACGATTGCCGTTGTTTCATTGACACCTGTATACATGTAGCTGGATAATATTATTTTCAAAAATAATTCAACTGCACATGTAAAATAGTTACAAAATAGCCAATCCCGGATAAAAGTGTAAGGACTATTGTGTTTTATTTTTGTACTTTTTTCTACTATCAATTCCAAGTTTACTTTCCACAGCTGTCACTGAGACTCAGAGTGAGAGAAAGTATTCCACTTCGTATCTTATCACCTATTTTCCAACGAGGCTACGTTAATTCTAAGAGGAATCCCATTCCTAACTCTTTAAATATTTAATTTCTTTTGAGTCAGTGATCATGACTCCTTTCCGTACACATTTATCGGTTTAATTTGCGATCGTTTTTAATATAATACGACGTTTATTGACAGAACGAGCTAATAGTAATACTCGACGTGTTTGGATCAGCATACACGGAATTTTCTTCCGGAAGGGAGACAACTCGAAACGAAAATTGGAAGACTCCATTTCGCCTGAAGGGGTGTTCTACGATGATGAAAACATTTATTTTAATTTAAATGATGCATATGATTTAAAGATATGCAACAACAATAACCCTCAAAAGCAGACATACACAGAAAAGATCCCATGAGTTATAAATTAATTAATTGAGTGGGGAATCCAGAGCAACCATTCAATCTAAAACCCCTTGAATTCAAGAAATCTATACGCATGCCCATAATTTCCAAAACAAACACTGGAGCAAGGACGTATATTTAATGTTTATTAAACGACCTAGATGGTTCTCTATTTCTTTATCATGTTTATGGAAGTACAATCTCAAATATCAGTTTCATAACGGTAACATTATTAAAAACTCCACTTCAGTTCTTTAATATGTGACAGAAATAGATCTATCGGAGTTCAGAGAACTCTCGCATTTTATCAAAACTGGGAATTCCCTCTGACGTGTTTCTAAATTTATAAAAACACTAATTATAAATACTGCTTAATTCTGATTTTCCGTGTTGTTAAAAACACGCATATAGGTCAAGTGAATTATCAAACATGAAGCTTATGAAAAGAATATTATAGGAAAGTTGTTTAAGTTCAATCCCTTTGATTGTTTTTACCTTTTAAAGCAAGACAATCATAAAAATCTGAGATGTTCCTTAACGTTTAGAATAAAACGATTGACGTGAGGGAATTGCTCTGAGCCACCGGTATAAGTCTACAGATTGCTTGAAAGCAATCGTATCCCAAAAACGAAATATTGTACAGAGTTGTAAGCTGTGCATGTGTCTTGTCAGAGGAGTGTTCCGGTCATGTGCTCAAAGTTTCAAAGGTATCACATGACCAGCCAGTGAAAGATACTAAAATAGTACACAATACATGCAGTAGGAGTAAAACAGACAACAGCAGCAGGAAAGACTCACCCTTGCAAAATATTGAAATCAAACAACCCCAAACAGATAGAAAAGAGGCCGTAAATAATTCAAGACATGACAAGTACAAGATTTATCTGCCCCTGAATTGGTAATTTTAAGGAAATTTAATTTTATTGTGAATCTGTCTTTTATGAAATATGTCGTATGTTTAATAAACAGTTATAACTATATAATGGAGTACCTTGATAAATATAAGAGTAAGCTATAGTGAACCAAGGCAGTACCCCCGTCTCATAGCTAGAAATGGTAGAAAAACCGTTGCTATACATAACTGTCAATAACTCAGTTACGGTGCCAGTATATGTAGGTACTGGTACAACTAATGTTCAAGGTCGCAATATTTATACTTGGATTGGCACTTTTGTGAAAACCTGTGAATCCCTTGAAAAAGAAAGCATATCATCCCAACGAAGATCATCCACACCAGTTGAATTTTAAAGAAGAAATTTTCAACAGTTCCATTGAATTTTCACAAGAGAACTCATAACTATCCGAAGAGAATAATGAACAAGCTCAGGCCCTTAACTTTTCATTAGACTTAATAACTGAACTTCCCAAATCGATTGATAATTCCAAAAATGATGGGAAAAGTAGGGAGAATTTAATTCTTATCATTTATGATCTAGAATCAAAATTTGAAGAAAAAAATCTGTAAGTTTAGATATTTCCAGTGAGTGTCAAACAACAGAATTTGTCAACACATGTGAGGTGTCAACACAGAAAGCACCAACTCCAGCTCACAGGCTCTCAAAATTGAAATATATAAGAAATATGCAAGCAATATGACGTTGAAAAAGCTAACCGGAAGTGACCTTTTGTAAACCGGAAGTAGCTAATTTTTGTAATAAATTATTGTAAAAGTATGTAAAACCATATATTTTTGGAATCAGCGTCAAGTGAACTATAAGACAGTACCGGAAGTAACATATTTTGAACCGGAAGTAGAAAATTATCTCCCTTATTTATATCTTTTTGTATAGAAACCGTATATTTTTGGAATCAGCGTACAATAAGTTGTCATTTGACGCTGAAATTGACATTTAAAACCAAATTTTAATATTTTCATCTAAAAAAAAATCATTACTGGTGGAAAGACCATCAATGGTTCTCTGAACAATTGGGTTTTTAATTATTATTATTATTCTTTTTGTTCCCCCAAACTTTGACAAAATAAACCTTAGTAACCGTAAACCATGTCGCTTTCATGTTCACACTTTGTATCGGTGTCATGAATACCTATCCAGAACTCACCCTCTGAGTCGAAATATTTTGTCGGTTCGGAGTAATCCCTCCAAAACCCAAAAACCTTCTTATCGTTCCAACACCGTAACCGAATAGGTATAAAAAAAAGAATGGTGAAATTTGTTCAGGACCATACCCCGGTTCTTCATTACATTTGGATCGAAAAGATTCAACGACTCATTGGTAGGGTTATGCCCCTATGAAAATTAACCAGTGTCGGTTGGCCATCAAAACTCAGAAACCGTAAGTCGTAGACACCTAGGATATTCACCAATCATCATCAATTCATATATCTTTGAAAAATACCTCAAGGTCAAATTTGTATGTTGACCTTGACCTTTGACCTAACACCTTGTTATGGGATAATCTCAAAAACCATTATACTTACAGAAGTTTTGATTAGTGGAAAATGTTTGGGTCATTACGGCGCAACTTTGTTACATTTTGACAGAAGAGATTTGACCTTTTTGTTTTAGGTTTCTGAAAAGACAAAATCAGCTTTACTACATAACCAAAGGTCCTAGACCCATGGGGTCTTCAGCAATGACATTGGGGAATAATGACCTTGACAAAGGTCAAGGTCATGTCCCAGATAGCGAATTTAGTGTTTTTAACCTTATATAAAGGATTTTTAGTGTTTTCAAGCTTTTTAAGGTTGACATTGACCTTTCAACTTTTTATTGGATATCTCAAAAACGATTATACTTACAGAAATTGTAAATAGTGAAAAATGTTGAGTTGACTAAGGCGCAACTTTTTTACATTTTGACCGAAAAGCTTTGACATACCCTTAAGGGGCATAACCCCCATTGACCTTTACCTCAATTTCCTTCACATGCATTTTCATAATTAGTTGTTTTTGATATTGAAGAAAGGTAACGCTTGATTGATTGGTTGTTGGTTGCTTAAGTCAGTGGCAAATATTGCATGCCCATTCAGGACGAGAACAAGTTAACAATAAATACAATAGGTAGGTTGATATAATGGAGGATGATGGTCGGGGAAATTTGGACTGCCACTGGAAAATGAAAAATCATCCCAGATGGCCTTTATTGTATTAACCTACCTATTGTATTTATTGTAAACTTGTTCTCGTCCTGAATATGCATGAAATATTTGTCACTGGATGTAAAACAATCAACAATCAATCAATCCTAAATATGGATGTTCAACACATACACACAAACCACATGTAGAGGTTTGTAGTGTTGAATTTGATGCATTTAAAGCCTTCTTTTCATAATTTTTCCCATGAAGCGTGGCTTGGGTTGAAAACGTGTTCTTTCCAGTTAAAGATGCTCACAGTTTAGTAGTAATTCTTCTGCAGGTTGTCTTGCATATTTCCCCAAAATCTTGACGCAGTTGGCCTTAATTCTCAGGCTTGGTACCAAGCCGACTAACACTTTGTCCCCTTGTCATCTGTTATTTTTTTTGTCCATTTTTGCATCAACCTGAAACTTAAATCAATAATTTGTTGAATTTAATAAACGTTAAATCCTCCTAAATGAAACATGAAAAATATTAGAAATATCAATCTTATTTCACCAGATGCACATTACGACAAATATGCATGAAATATTTGCCACTGGACGTTAAGCAACCAACAATCAATCATTGCGACAAGTAATTTTTTCTTCAGGTATGCTTGAGGCTAAACAAGTTGTAATACATAAATATTACACAAACTTACCAAACCAAAGAGAAATGAATAATAAACTTTAAAAAATTCTACATCTTATGGTATTTATTTTATAAAAATGGGTCTTGACATTTTTGTACTCGGCAATATTTTTTTGAAGAATGTCAATTTCAGTTGAAAATCATTGTATAATTATTAAGTCTTTCCACTTTTCTGTGGAAAGACTTATTGTTTTTCTTCTTCTTCTTCTGATTATTATTATTATTATTATTTTAAAATATAGGGTATATCAAGGTAGCGACTGACGTATGACTAAATAGATGAATGGGGCTGAATATTAAAATACTAATTTTTGATAGATATTCCTAAAGTAATGAACATAGAGAAGTTCTCGCTCGGACACACACTCCATAATCTAGTATAATATAAGAGCATAAACCTTAAGCACGGGGAGGCACTCTACTGTCTCCACACGGCACTAAAGACAAACTCTATAAAAAATAAAATTGAGAAAGGAAATGGTGAATATGTCAAAGCGACAACCACCCGACCATAGAGCAAACAACAGCCGAAGGCAACCAATGGGTCTTCAATGTAGCGAGAATTCCCGCACCCGTAGGTGTCCTTCAGCTGGCCCCTAAAATATGCATAATAGTACAGTGATAATGGACGTCATACTAAACTCCGAATTATACACATGTATATAAGTACGTCTGAACTGTAATATTTTTCTCTCTATTCTAAATAACATAAAAAATGTGGTGCATGCTATTCAATAACCTGTAATATGCGTAACATTCAGTGTGCACCACATTTTTTATGTATTTTTTTCATAGACAGAAAAACGTCCGGTCAGAAGGGGGACGTTAAATCCGATGTCTTGTGTGAGGAGAGTGCCACGCTCTTTGCACGTTAAGAACCCTTGCAACAACTCTTTGAGGGGTCCGTAGGTGGCCTGTTGCAAGGCAAAATTTCTGTCCCTATCCAATATACCCTCCTTTTCCGGTGGCAGTCCAAATTTCCCCGACCATCGTCCCAGATGGCCTCTATTGTGCAAACTACCTATTGTATTTATTGTGAACTTGTTCTCGTCCTGAATATGCATGAAATATTTGCCACTGGACGTTAAGCAACCAACAATCAATCAATCAATCATAGACAGAAAAAATATAACAGTCATTCCTTAAACAAAATGAATGGTATACCAATGTTTTGTAAAAGAAAAGAGGGACGAAAGACACCAAAGGGACAGTCAAACTCGTAAATCTAAAACAAACTGACAACGCCATGGCTAAAAATGAAAAAGACAAACAGAAAAACAATAGTACACATGACACAACATGGAAAACTAAAGAATAAACAACACGAACCCCACCAAAAACTAGGGGTGATCTCAGTGCTAGTACCTTTAAGTTAATCTCACAAACGGTTGCCATTTTTATTTCTTCACATTTGTTTATTTACTTAAGTACCATCCATGTACCTTATTTAACATTATTATGATACAGGAAGGAAAACTTTCAAATACAAAAATGTTTCTTTATTTGCATACTCTTCAAATTTGGAAAAAGGCAAATGAAAATTAACTTTTTGAGGTAGGTGCCATATCATTTAAGATTCTGTTGCATTTATCAAACATTTATGGTTTCTAGAAATTCAAGATTGCGGTGTAACCTTAGTTACGGCATGCCATTATTCTTTTGGGAATCTTTTGATTGTGAATATTGTATCCATCAAACAAAAAATATTGCTCAAACATTGGAAATGTTTGGCTGAAAAATTATAAGGGATAAACACATTTCATTTAGACTTTTATTCAGATTGTGAGTTAATTGGCCCTGTGAACACCAAATTAACACATCATAACCTTTATAAATAAATGTGTTTAATCCTATTTTAATATCATAATAATATTGCAACTGTTCTTTTTATTTTTAATGTGATTTTCAGCTCATGCACTAATTCCATCTGCAACTGGTGTCCATGATTTATCCATTGGTAAACATAAATTACAGAACATAGGAATGGTAGACATTTTTGTTGTTGCATTTTGAACATTGGATTCCAAACTACTTCGTTCCATTGATTCCACCATACCCAAGTTACATCGACCTCTTAGATGATCATGATGAAATGAAAGATTTCCATGGATGATGGCGTTATGATCACATTGTTACAGACAGTTCCTGGGTAACTTTTTTTTTAATATTAAATTTTGATAATGTAGATGTAGGGTTTATGTTATTTAAATCGAGCAGCATACTACAAACACACATTTTTCTCATTAGAAATATGAGATCTTATTGTCAACACACAGCAAAAAATATCAACAGAAAGCGTTAATGGTTAGATAACATAATCCAATATCATATATTCGTTCTTATTTTCTGATACACCGAGATCTTAGTATCACCCAAACAGTTTTGCTGCCGTCATCACGAGTTGATTGACGTTATTCCCGGGTTTGTATTTTGTAAATTGAATGGTCAGTACATATTGTTATTACCATAACTACCATTCCTAGAAAATGCCAACTTCAAGTGCTCTAAGCACAGTCCACTACTGGCAATAATTCGTGCCATTCTTAATGACAGTATCTTACGGTCATTCAACAACTTCAAAGAAGGCACATATTTATGCAATTGAATTTGTCTGATATGACACATTCTTGTATATAAACTTTTCCAAAGTGAACATTTAATTCAATATTCTTATTTACAAGTGTGCAAAGTGCAGGTGAGCTAAACGGGACATGGAAGGAATCGACAATATTTTGGACGACAACAATATCTATATTCGTACATAATGGAGGACATCGTGTGCTACTTCGTTAAAAAAAATATGGATTATGTGTTTCACAAATTATTAGCATTGTGATTATAATATATGACAACAAGTGAATTTGTGATGTGATAACAAAAAGTGAAAAGGTGATTATCACCATACCATATTGAAAAGGATCATTTAGTGTTTATTTAATAAAAAATAAAATACAAATTGCATGATTGATTTACTCTAACCAAACAAAATGATAAATTCATCCCAAGGTAACTAGTTGAATTCTTGGCAAATCTTGTATTAGGTATATACATAGTATTATTTTTTTTTTGCTCTTTGTATGCTAAATTAACAAATACAATTATGATCATTTATTAATCCAAATGTGTATGTATAATTTTATTATTATTTTTTGTTTGCTTGTTTCTATAGATGTTCAACCTCGCATATTTCTTCTCTTCAAGCCGGGGGGAATGTTTTAAAGAACACATAAGATGTAAAGAAATTTTTAAGCCAGGAGCTAAATTAGAAGAACTTGCAAATTTTGCTGACTAAAGACTTCATTCAGTTTAACAACCCAAAATAGTTGACATAATGGCAGGGATACCAGATATCTGCACCAAAACTAAAGCCGAAGCACATGAAGAAAGTATTTACAATTAAGATGACAATGATAAATTATTAAATATGCAAATAGGTTAATTCAAACAAGTACAAAATTAGAATCCATCAATTGTAAGGTTGTTTTTGTAACCATATAAACCACAATGAGTTTCATGACTGGAATATACATAGACTTAAAGGGGGACGAAAAATACCAAAGGGACAGTGAAACTCGTAATCTTAAACAAACTGACAACGCCATGGCTAAAAATGGACAAACAGAAAAAACATATGTTTAAGTGTGGACTCATGTCTCTGCAGGTGGACAATATATGTATACAACTATTGGTTCCCTGATGGAGAGTTGTTTCATTGGCAATCAATTTTTATTTCATATGTCAAGTTTTTACTTTTATAATTACATGTACATGTAACTCAAATTAGTGTTGCGTCAGTGAATTGTATGCCTACATGCATATGTATATCGCATGTATATCTGTAGGTTCAAATAAATATCTTATAATTACTCTCTGTCATACCTGTTATTGCCTAAAAAATAACTAAACAATCATATTAAAGTCTTATAAATAAATATATTTCCTTCTATCAAATTCATCTGAATATCATACATGTCATATGATTTTCTGTAGATCTCTTATATTGATTGATTGATTGATTGTTGGTTGCTTTACGCCGCAGTAGCACAACAAGGCTATATCGCGGCGAGAGCTAATTCGAATATTTTTACAATTTAAAGCATATTTTTAAAATAAGACAAAAAGTCCTTCAATATACTAAAATTCTAGATTAAAGCAAATTGAGTATATACAAATAAAAATCAACAGTAAAATAACGTGATAAAAATTAAAATCGATTTATATATAATAACATTCTTATATTCTATAATAAATTCCAATTTCTTTTAAAAAAAAGCAACAATATTTGTAAATGGAACATTATTGAATAAATCATACATATTATTGACATTGAAATGCTTCTTACGAATATCAGCAAAGTCAATACAATTAATTCAAACATGTTTAATAGTATACTTGCAGTTGCAAGGTACACATTGTGGTTCATCTTCATTTTTAAAAAGATACTCGTGTGTTACTCTAATATGACCAATACGACATCTTGTAATAACACACTGATCTTTTCTGCACAAAATATTATTAAAAGGTTTGCCTAAATTAGGTTTAATTTCATGCAATTTATTATCATCTTTTTTACTCCATTTATTTTTCAATATATTAAAAACATATTCTCTAATATTAGATTTAAAATCAGTATGTGGTATATCACAGTTAGATAGAGGGTCACACAGGGCATTCTTTGCCTCAAGGTCTACAGCTGTGTTTCCAAGGATTCCAACATGACTCGGAACCCATAGAAATATTATTTCTTTCAGAAGAATTTTTAAATTCCTCATTACATATAAAATTTTGAGAATTGTTGGGTTTTTAATTTTAGTATTTCGTATAGCTTGTAAGCATGAAAGTGAATCCGAACATATATCTTGAAATAATAAAAACTAAAAGGGGCGAAGAGAGGAGTACCTGTAAAGTGCGAAACGGAAGAAAATTGGAACGAAACAATACAAAATGAAATGAATAGTCATATTATGTATAAAATTAAACAAGAGGCAAATAGTTGAATTAATGTAAGCGGTTACATTCATAACCAATGTAAATTTCTCAAACGTGGAGAATTCATTTTAAAACAAGAAACACAGCTCTGGTTATGATAATTTCCAGAGGGAATCAAAATATTGTCGTCAACATATGTAGCTGTTCTGACATCTAGAGAAATGACAATAAGTTTTGGACCAGGTTTCTTACAAATACAGCAATATGCATGGCTCTTTGATGTTGATGGTATCTTCAAAGAGACTGACGATCGTCCATTTGATCTAACTGATTTAACAGATTTTGTTTTAGTCCTTTGTTGGATCCTTTGCACATATGAAATATTTCGTCTGCGGATAGTTCTACATTACGTCGTGTGAATATTATAATGTTATAAGTCCATTTTACAGTGGAAATGAGTTATGGGTGTCAATAGTGTCGTGCTGCAATGTTCTATCTCCCTATATATTTAACCAGGCTTAATTATTTTCAAATTTGCCTAAACAGTAGTATTAAAATGATATATCTCCAAATACAATGTTGTATTCAGAATTATAGTGATCTAAGTACAAACCAATGAAATTGACGGATTCTGGGTCACATGACAAAAGTTTACTAATGGAGATAGTATGAAGCCATGACAGAAATGTAAGTAATTTTTCAGCCCTTTTTATGTATATTCCGATAGAATTATCATACCTTGTTGCAAATACCCCCTGGAGGAAGCATCTAACTACATAATTTCTTAATTCATGCGGTACTAATTTGAACCTGCACTGAAAAATTGGGTGTAAAAGGAGATAAAACAGTATAATACTCTCATTTAACATTTTCAATGTAGATACACCAGTTTAATTTTAGTGTTCATTCCAAACATTTTAATGGGAAATTGAACACTTTATCACAGTCATACTTTTAAAAAAAAAATAATTAAAAAACAAGAGCACTTTTCATAATTTTCAAGTCCATAAACTCAATTTTACTTCAAGAACATTTTCTGTTCATATATTAATAGTTCAGTTTTGCTTTAATTCTATTATAAGACACTGAAAATACCCATTTCATGTATTTCAGTGATGGCTATAGATGGTTTCCAATAGAAGACCTACCTGATAACCCTCTAATTCGAATCTTCTTTTTCATTGACTTAGAGGATCTTTTACTGAATGTAAACCGAGTTTGTAGAAGATTTTATAACCTGATAAAATTTACACCTACACTATGGAGTATTTTTGAGTTTTATGGGCCTTTAGTGATTAAAGAGGAGGATTTACCATACATTTTTCAGCACTGTAGGAGCTTCAGAGTTTTTAATATTGGTTACTCAAAATATACTGGTGGACTTCCGGCTTTTGATTTTAGCAGTGTTTCAAAACTGAGTTGTGCCAGAAATCTTACATGGTTAAACTTATGCCAGACTTCCATTTCAACTACGTGTTTTTTACAGTTTATGCCTAATCTGGAGATTCTAGATCTTTCTACATGTTTAAATTTGAAAGACTGACTTTCATGCTGTATCTTTGTGCACTAAACTAGACAGTTTATATATTTCGTTCAATGAAATATCTCCAAAGACGATAAGAGATATTGTGACATATAGATATAGGAAGATGTGGTGTGAGTGCCAATACATACCAAACATACAAGTGCTAGACGTTTGTGTGATACATCTAAAATACATTCATGTGATCAATATTCTTGATAAATGTTATAAGTCACTGATGACATTTTATCTTAGTCTTGATTCCACTGTTCACGAAAAAGATTTTTATGAAAAGTTACAATAGAAATATCAAAGTGTAAGTAACCTATAAAAACAACAATGAAATATGCAAAATTAAGTAATACTTTCCATTATGTACTTATTTTTACCTGGACCCATTTGCTAGTGTTACATCTAAAGTCTTTAGCATGTAGTGAGAGGGTTTGTATATTCCATCTCCACGAGCAGGTTACATTGCATTGCTTTTTCTATAGTACTGTCCAGTTAATACTTTCTTTAATCTACTGACAGTAATGACTGTTACTTGCAACATGTACAAAGTGTAACTTCTCTAAGTTCTTTAAGAATCCAGTTAAATTGGTTTTTTTTGTTGTAGAAATACTCTGCTTTCCACAAAGGTACACAAAGTTGAAAGTATGAATAATATCAATGTGTTATAATCCTGGTACCTTTGATAACTAATTAAACCATTTACAATGTATTTTTATTTTGACAGAGTTAAGTTGAAATACGAATTTTAAAAGAAAATAAATATATAGATTAATTTCACTTACATGTACTTATGACCTCCTTCTGTGTCTGAACAGGAGATCTCTGATGCATCTGGCTCTATTACTTTTGATATCATATTGTGAGTAGTTGTTATACTTCCTGAAGCACTACTGTGCTGATCTGATGTTCCAGCTGGAGAAGAGGCATTTATTTTGTACCATGGAGCATTAGATATAAACATATATATTAAAAAAAATGTATTTTAACTATTTTCAACCATTACTTTTTATGGTTTCAAAACTTCAATAGTTTAGCTTAAACATGTTTTACTGTTCAGTGAATACAAATGGAATTCAATAGACTTGTGACACTTTTAAGAGTTAGACATATAAAATAAAGAAACCAGTGAATTGTTGAAGTCTATGGTTCTATTACATATACATGTTGTCTGAATAGCAACTTCTTTACACATCCCTCTTTTAGAATGAGCATCACATGCACACTCTCTCCATGTTAATGAATCATTACAACAATTTTTGGAAAGATGAACAGCAGTGGTTGCCTGTTGTCAGGCAATAAATATCTGCATGTATAATACTTAATTTGCAACTTAATTAGCAATGGCATTTCAAAAATTCCAGCAGAATGTATATTTCTATCAATTGCTTATTAATTCTTAACCTGAACATGCTGAATATATCTGAGTATACCATTTGCCACTGTTCAATTAACAATCAATGAATGAAGATGTCTTATAATTCATTTGTTTTTATTTTTTTCTTTGATATGTAAACTCTTTTTTGTATTAATCAAGCTTGCAGGAAAGAATATATTATGTTCATGGTTATACAGTTTATATTTTTCAAATACATGTTTGAGTTTGGCTCAATTTTTTTTAATTTTAAGTTCAATATTTTATCTCATTATATAAATTCATCAAAGAAACTGATTGAGCAAAGATCTTGTATATGTGTGCAAGGCCTTCAAAAATTGCTCCTTAGGGGCTTGTACATGAGCAGTGTTGTGAAGATAACAGACAAATGGGATTTTCATTGTCTATGAAATTACACTTAAATAGATGGTAAAGACATCTGCAGAGAGTACACAATTTAAATTCGATTAGAGCAAAGAAATCTCAAGAATATAAGTAAGAAAAAAGGGTGATTTTTTTTTACTTATACATTTGTACAAGTAAAACGAGTACAATATAAAACATTCTGAATGTGTAAGGGACATAACTATTCCAATTTTTTGTTTACCTATACAAGTAAATAAGATTCACTTGTATAAGTATCCTACAAATTCACTTTTTTCCATTCTTCAAGAATTGCAATACAATAATTAATGTACTTAATATAAATCATGATAATTCCCGAATTGAATTTTTTTAAGGGTTCCGCGGAACCCAGTGTCTCGCCTATTTTTGCTGTAAATCGCAGGCTCAACAACAATGAGGAAAATATCAATAAAAATATTCCTCTTGTTACTATTTTATGATTGTAAAAAAATCTAAGTCCATTTAAAAGTAAATTACAGAAAAAACGGAGTTCTCTTTTTACATACAATCTTATGATCATAAACAAGCTTCTGTCAAAACCCAGGATAGTTTAAGAAAGTTATTAAAATTTTAAAAACTTTAACAACAGAGTGAATGTAATGGGTTCCCGCAGAAAAACTAAGTCCATTTAAAAGTGAAATATGGAAAAACTGGATTTATTATTTTACAAAATTTACTTCTGGATACTATCTAATGATCATAAACAAGCTTCTGTCCAAATTTGGTACAAACCCAGGATAGTTTAAGAAAATCATTAAAATTCTAAAAACTTTAACCACAGAGTGAATGTAATGTTTCCCCGCAGAAAAAACTAAGTCCCTTTATAGTAAAATAAGGAAAAAATGGAATTTTATTTTTACAAAATTAACTTCTGGATTCTTTCTACTGATCATAAACAAGCTTCTGTCCAAGTTTGGTACAAACCCAGGATAGTTTGAGAAAGTTATTAAAATTCTAAAAACTTTTGCGATTACTTTTCTGCGTTGGCTAGACATATAGGGGAAATGTTAGTCTTGTATTATTTTTAATTTTAGTTTCTTGTGTATAATTCGAAGTTAAGCATGTCGTTCATTATCACTGTACTTCAACAATGAAAAGCCAATCAACCAACGACAACCATCGAAGTACATGCTACTGATTAATGAATATGGTGGGGCTAAACGTGTTTGCGGGCGCTCAAACTCCCAAATCATCTGATATAATATTTAATTCATCAAATCGATACAAAGGAAACTAAACCAAGAAAAGAAATGAACGAATATGGTAGGGTTAATTTATTCACTTCGTACAGATATAAGGAGAAGTCGCGGTTACTAAACCGTCAAAGAAATCAACTACTTATTAAAATATCATGTGTTAAGATAAAATATCAGCGAGTTAAAACACGAACGATTTTAAAATTATTGGTTTATAAACTACAGATATATTTATTACGATACTTACTTTAACCAATGAGCCCGAGATGACAACTAGTTGGTCTTGTACCAATAAAGCAATCTTCCCAACATCCCCCAAATCTATGGGGGTTGACGTAATAAGCGCTTGGATGTGTCTCTCGTTAACCTCAAATGGGGCTATTTCCATAATCTGGAATTTGATTTAAAAATAAAAAGTATATAAACGCAAGATCAACTTCACATAGTCATTATTACTTTAAATTGTGCAAACAATAAATAGATATCAATAATTCATAGATTTTGTTGGTTATATTGGATTTATATATTCAAAAAAGTAAAGATATATTACATTTATTGTCAACACGATATTTCACGGCTGAAAGGGATGGGCAATTCTGTGTATACGAGTTTTTTGGCGACCAATTGTCCAATTCGAAACTAAATCATGTACGTAAATATAGGTCATTTGTTTCTGTTCAGTGCCGGTAGCCTTTTCAAAACCAGAGATTTCTATAAATTTAAACTAAAAATTCTTTTTTGCAATATTTACATAATTAACTTAAGAGGATAGTAGTACCTAGATTACAACTTTGTACACCAGATGTGCGTTATGTGCATACACACAAGGCTCACCAATGAAGCTCGAATAAATAAATATTAAGGTCAAATGAAGTACGTAGTATGTTTTGAAAATAAAGACTTTATACATCTTACATTTATGATAGGTTATAATGTCTGGGGATCTATAACCTAAGTGTAATATTACTTACAGTGGCATAATCTGTGTTGATAAACTGATTCTGATGGTTTATCGTATGCCCCTTGATACGAAAATACTGTCCTTTGCTCAAAGTTTTGAAATACTTTTCCTTTACAGTAAGTTTATACAAACTACTGTTCAGGTATACGTATGCGTTTCCTATCTGGCCATATGCGGTCGGGCGGGGGTTAAGAGAGGTTACTCTTTTTACCCTGATGTCCTGAAAAAAGAATTATAAAAAAGTGATTTCTGTATGAATTTTATTACAAATCACAACTGGTCAAATGTAATAAGAGAGGTTTCGATCAAGTTATTTAAATACTGGTTATAACCATATGTATCAACCAGTTTTGTTATGATTTTTTGTAGCAACTATTGGGTCGTAGGATAAAATATTTCAGCCTTGTGAAAAACAAAGTCATCCTCTCCCTTTGAAATTTGAGAAAATCTCGCTAAGGTTCGATAGATGTACTTACACCCATAAATTGCATACCAGTTGCATTTTTTTTTTTTGACTTTTTTAACATTTCAGCTATATTCATAGTTCTTACCAATTATTTTTTTTAAATCAACTAATTCAAAACTTATTGAAAGTCGTAGTATGATGCATCAGATTACATTCATGTTAATTAATTAATTGTATTTACAATTCCATTGCTACTGTTAAAGTTGACAAAAAACAAGTGATAAAACTAATTTTGCAAATTCCTGTAATTCCTTCTTCTTGCAAAGCCTTGATAGCAGCCATAAGGTGAATTCATCCAAGCTATTAAGGTGTGAAATCAGTTGATTGTATCTGTGAATTACCCTCTGGGAGTTTACTTCTAAACTGTCAGGATCTGAACAGTGAAACAAATATTAATATGCATATTGACATTTTTCATTATTTTTAAGGTGTATATAATTTATAATGTATACATATTTTTTTGTTTGAAACTGTCCTATGTATAGGTTTTCAGTTCATAGCTACTTTAAATGATATTTTTTTACTTTTTACTGTCAACTTTCAAAAGTCTATTGGAGCAGCAAGTTTTGTCTCCATATAAGGGGATGTATTTTCCCAGATCTTTGTCGGTCATCAAAGGTAATAATATCCACGTATCAAAAGGTAATAAAATCCACGTATCAAAAGGTAATAATCTCCACGTATCAAAAGGTAATAATCTCCACATATCAGCAAGTTTCCTGCAATCCACAAAAAAATGGTTCTCGCGGTAACATATTAATCCATAGCAATAAGAATGTTTAAATGCATTTTTGTTAGTTTTTATTAGAAATATTGAGATGCTGTCTACCCGATTACATGTAGATACACACCATACAAAGTCTTTTAAACGGAATTTGTATACAGCTTTGGATTCTTTTATATTCGTTGGGCACCAATTTTCGTGGGTACGAGAGAACAAAGAATTAAAATGTCCTACGAATTACACATTATTTAAAAGAACGAATGTAGATTTTGACGCAACCACTAAATTATATGACTTTTCTATTGGACATCCATCTCATTGGACAGTAGAACACTGAAAATCAACAGACAATTTTTTTTTTTTTGATTTATTAAGGTCAATGAACGATGACCTATCTGAAACCATGCTGATATCTGACGTAAATGTTTGACCTACCCCAATTAACAAAATTAAACATACCTGTACTCAAATGTTCAGCAATTATTATATGAATCTTAATTTGAATGAAATGAATTTAAATTATAGTTAACCTTTCTACCCCATATCAAAATGTTAAAAGCGAGATGTTTAAAAGCTTTAGATATTTTAAAAGTTGTCGGCAGCACTGACTGGGGTGCTGATCGCAACATTTTACTTAATTTATATAGATCTCTTGTTAGATCGAAACTAGATTATGGCTCTATAGTGTATGGCTCTGCAAGGAAGTCCTACATACAGATTCTCGATGCTGTGCATCACCAAGGTTTGCGTCTCTGTCTTGGCGCATTTAAAACCTCACCAGTTGAGAGTCTGTATGTAGAGGCTGATGAGCACTCACTCACTGACAGACGTTTGAAGCTTGGACTTCAATATGCTGTCAAACTAAAAGCCCATTCAGATAATCCTGCCTACAGCTGTGTTTTTAATCCGATTTATGAAGATATTTTTGCAAAACATGAAAATAAAATTCCTCCGTTAGGTTTACGTTTAAAACCACATTTAGCTTCTTTTGATTTAAAATCTGTTGCTCAAGTTCAAACTTGCAAATGTCCTCCATGGGAACTTCCCAAACCAAAAATGATATTTGATCTCCGTGAACACAATAAAAATAAAACAAATCCTCTTTTAATTCAGCAACACTATGCTGAAATTAAAGCCGATTATCTAGATTTTTCAACTGTCTATACTGATGGATCAAAAGATGGTGATCGAGTTGCATCTGCTGCTGTCTTCAGGGACAGAGCTGCAACCCTCCGTTTACAATCTGATGCATCCATCTTTACTGCTGAAGCAGAAGCAATAATTTTGGCTTTGAAATTTATTGCTTCTTCAGATAAATCCAAATTTATTATATGTTCGGATTCACTTTCATGTTTACAAGCTATACGAAATACTAAAATTAAAAACCCAACAATCCTGAAAATTTTATATGTAATGAGGAATTTAAAAATTCTTCTGAAAGAAATAATATTTTTATGGGTTCCGAGTCATGTTGGAATCCTTGGAAACACAGCTGTAGACCTTGAGGCAAAGAATGCCCTGGGTGACCCTCTATCTAACTGTGATATACCATATACTGATTTTAAATCTAATATTAGAGAATATGTTTTTAATATATTGAAAAATAAATGGAGTAAAAAAGATGATAATAAATTGCATGAAATTAAACCTAGTTTAGGCAAACCTTTTGATAATATTATGTGCAGAAAAGATCAGTGTGTTATTACTAGATGTCGTATTGGTCATACTAGAATAACACACGAGTATCTTTTAAAAAATGAAGATGAACCACAATGTGTTCCTTGCAACTGCAAGTATACTATTAAACATGTTTTAATTAATTGTATTGACTTTGCTGATATTCGTAAGAAGCATTTCAATGTCAATAATATGTATGATTTATTTAATGATGTTCCATTTACAAATATTGTTGCTTTTTTAAAAGAAATTGGAATTTATTATAAAATATAAAAATGTTATTATATTTAAATCGATTTTAATTTTTATCACTTTATTTTACTGTTGATTTTTATTTGTATATACTCAATTTGCTTTAGTCAATAATTTTAGTATACTGAAGGACTTTTTGTCTTATTTTAAAATATGCTTTAAATTGTAAAAATATTCGAATTAGCTCTCGCCGCGATATAGCCTTTTTGTGCTAATGCGGCGTAAAGCAACCAACAATCAATCAATCAACCAAATGTCTATCAATTTATATGTTTTAATTAATTGTTTTAAACCATTGACTGGCTTTTTAAACTTTTTATGTAATTTATTGTTCTTTGTATCTAAAGCTGAGAGTAGATCATTCATATTTCCCCCTACTATTAGAGCACCAAGAGTGTGTTCTTCAATTAATTTACTTATTTTGTTATAAAATTGGTTTCTTGCATGAACTTCATTAGGTGCATACAAGTTTACTAAGGTAAAAATCGTATCTTGAATTTCTATATTAATTATAATAATTCTCCCTTCTTTATCACAAAATTCATTAATTAATTTAAAGTCTAGTGATTTATTAATAAAGTAAGAAACTCCCCTTGAATTTGTTGTGCCTAGGCTGTGAAGATGTTTGCCATGTAATTCATTGTTAATTTGCTTTATCATATCTTTTGACAAGTGAGTTTCTTGTGCCATTGAAATGTCGCATTTCTGCTGTTGAAACCAAGAGAATAATCTAAAGCGCTTTTCCTTTCTCGCTAAACCTTGACAATAAAGTGAGCAAATGTGGAAGTTTTTTATTTTCATTATAGTATTAAAGAAGTTTAATTGTTGATCTCTTAAACAATTTATTTAAATCTAGCAAAATATATAAACCTGTTCTATGTATCGTGACCCAGATAAACATGTAGTTATTTTTAGACCTATAAATAGCACAGGTAAAGTTAATTTCTATTTTTAGTTTCATTACTGACTTTCCGAAAACGTCTTGTATTTTGTAAACATTAGCATTGTCATTTACTGTAATTTTGATAGCGCGAGTGGTTCTTTTGTATTTACAACTTTTATATTCTTTTACAGATATGGAATTAATCGTGTCACAGAATGTTGTTAGCCAAATGACTTTACTAGAAGTGCTTAATTCTGGAAATATGTGCACAACGAAGAAGTGCGTGATATCTAAGTTCAAGAACAGTTGGATATTTTTGGCTGTTTCTTTAATGTTTATAAAAAATAGAAATATGTTCATATCCTGAAGAAAAGAACATCGGAAGATTGTCATTTACCGAAACTGTACTTTTATACTTCAAGACTGGCTGTTTTTTACTTGATTCCAAGAATATATTATGACAAAGGATTAAAGTGTGCCTATGAATACTGCATTTCGTTAATTTAGTGCTCCAACCAATTAAGCAATTTTCATTTGTTTTAAATGTGCATAGAACAATATTTTTTATCCAAGCAGATTTACCACCTTTATATTCACAGTCTATACATTTTTCATTTACAAATAATTTCATATATGCTGTATTTACTACATTTTTAAATAAACAACTATTCTGATATTTCTCTTTTGAATGTATGCTATCTACAATATAGACATCACATTCACAAATTACAATTTTGTTCACTTGATAAACCCAGTCTATAGATATAGGAAGATGTGGTGTGAGTGCCAATGAGACAACTCTCCATCCAAATAACAATTTAAAAATTAAACCATTATAGGTTAAAGTACGGCCTTCAACACGGAGCCTTGGCTCACACCGAACAACAAGCTATAAAGGGCCCCAAAATTACTAGTATGTTTATAATACAAAGTAAACAAAGAAATATATACAATATATACAATTTAAAACACATGAAGATTTGTAGTTGATAGTTATAATTAGGATGAGCTTAGGATTTAGTTTTTTCACAGGTTCTTCTCTCTTGTGAAGCTCATCAGTAGGAGTACTTGCTGTTTGTTTAGTACGTGTTTTTTTCTCTTCATTGGTTTTATTTGATGGGGTTCTAAAGGGTTCTGCTAGGAAGCGTTCCATGCTCGGCTGATCTTTATTTGAATTTTGTTTGTCCTTTTTATTTTTTGCTCGTTTGTTATTCCTCTTTGTACTGAATATGGTATCAACTTTGTGATATTTGTTGATAAATTGGAAAAACTCATGTTATTGGCATATATTTGCGAGAGTATACGATGTTAGGTTAACGGGTCAGCATACGGCTTACCTTGGTATGAATTAAATGATTCGTGTACGAGTATAATTGGACTAGTATTTTATGTTTGTTTTCCTTTGAGTTTTTTTTTTGCGCCAATGGCAATCTGACAAATCGCATTTTCAAAGTATTCCTCTGAGTTTGATTTCATGTTGTTTTATTACATCCTTAATTTGCTCATTTTTGAAAGCCAATTGGTGGTAGTTATAATTTATGTCATTCTAGTCGCTTGGATTTTGTTCGTTCATATTTTCTAATTTGCAGTTTTACCAAATCTCGTTATTAGTAAATGTTTAAATTGCATGAACTAGATAAAAGACTTTGTAAAATTTGTTTCTTTATGTTGGGAATGTACGTTATTTCCAGTATTGTTATTTTTAAATCAATAGCATGTTTAAAGCCACACGTGTATTTGCCAAATACAGATTTTTTTTAGACGACTATATAGTATGGCTTTGCGCATTGTTGAAGGCTTTTCGGTGAGTTATAAATGTTAATTTCTAGGTCATTTGATCGGTGTTAGAGAGTTGTCTTATCGAGAATCGTACCACATCTTTTTATATAAAAGGTAAATAAGTACATGTAGGAAATTCTTTATTGATGCTTAAAAAATTTCTGCCATTTTGTCTCTGTAGTAAGTGGTCTCATTTGGCAATCATACCACATTTAAAAAAACTCAGTTTCAACTTTATGGGACTTTCAACTTCATCAAAACTACCTTGACCAAATATTTAAACCTAAAAACATTTACCTGAACCGGCACAGATAGACGGACAGACGAAGAAAAAACGCATAAACCAAACAAGAGTGCACACGCTAAAATGTCTCGCCTTCTTTACTAATCATTGATATTATGTTGATAGTCCTAAATATAAAGATTTATTACAACTGTCATATAAACTTAACAAAAAAAAAAAAAAACGTTAACCATTGAACAATAAAAATGAGGTCAAGGTAAGATGAACCATGCCGGACAGGCATGTACAGTTAACAATTCTTCCATTTGACAAATATAGTTGACCTATTGCTTAAAACAGATCAAAACACATAAACTTAACACTGAGCAAAGAACCATGAAAATGAGGTCAAGGACAAATAAAACCAGGGCGACTGACACATAGATCTTTCAATATTTCCATACACCAAATATAGGTGACCTATTGCAATTAGTATTAAAAAAAGACTTAAAACTCAAAAATGAGGTCAAGGTCAGATGACACCTACCAGTTGGACATGTACACCTTACAGTTTTTCCATACACCGAATACACAAGACCTATTGCTTATAGTATCTGAGATACGGACTTGACCACAAAAACTAAACCTTGTTCACGGATCCATAAAATGAGGTCGAGGTCAGATGACACCTGTCAGTTGGACATGTACACCTTACAGTCCTTCCATACACCGAACATACAAGACCAATTGCTTATAGTATCCGAGACAAGGACTCGACCACCATAAACCTTGTTTACTGATCCATAAAATGAGGTAAAGGTCAAGTGAAAACTGTCTGGCGGGGATGAGGACCTTGCAAGGTACGCACATACCAAATATAGTTATCCCGTTACTTATAATAAGAGAATGTAACATGTGACCACTGACTTCGTTTCGTCTAAAATCGTACTGAAACCCGTCTCAAGTAGATGACAAATTGAAATATAAATGTATAATTCTAAATGTAGGCTTGACAGATGAAAGAGACATAGCAATAAGATGTACATATTTATTATAGTCTCTTTGATTATCTTATTGTTCATTCCTATTCCATGGGTGTACTGTACTGTCTGTCGCCAATTTGTGGTATCTGCCTGCAGTTCTTTTGAGATCTGCAAAATAAAGAAAAACATATAAATTATTGCGATACAAAATAATATATATAGTGACTGCATAAAGCAGCAACCATTTGATTTCCGGGGGGGGGGGGGGGGGGGATGGCAATGAATTTTATTGGGGGGAAAAAATGGTTTCAAGGTTTGAGAAAAAATGTCTAACTCTGTGGAAAACATGTTTTTTCACCCTCAGGTGAGGATTTCGGCGAAAAACAAAGTTTCTTCGTAAAACAAAAATCCATAGCTCCCCAGAAAATCAAATGGGAAAATTCAAATGGGAAAAATCCATAGCCACCCCTCCCCCTTAGAATATCAAATTAAATGATAGGGGGGATAGGACCTTTATCGGGACTCCGGGATCGGGTGTTTTTACGCTCGGGATTTCGGGATTGACCTTTTCGGGATCCGGGAATTTGTATTTTTAAATCCGGGATTTCGGGATTTCGTGTTTTTAAGCCCGGGAATTCGGGATCAAGACCCCTCCTACCCTCCCTTTCAAATGGTTGCAGCTGAAGTTTATTTTTTTAATTCAAGTCTTTTTCAGAATGTCCTTTAATAAAATGTATATATCCAGGTAAAATATAATGCATCCCTGATAAGGCAGATTCGCTCATGTAACAATTGTGGCAGATCTAAAAGTATGCACCTTCGTGAACCTACTTAAAATTGATATGCCATACTTGGTTTTTTTTTCAAAGATCTTCAATTTTTTTTTTGGAAATGGGTTTTTAAATCAATATTCATGAAACTAGTTCAGTTGAAAGAGGTTTTGTTTAAATCAATTTTTTTTTATAGTAATCTGTTTAATCAGGCATTAATTCAATAAATGTCAAGAAATTAATAAATGTCAACAAATTATAGTTTAGGATTGATCCTAAAATGTCGAAGAAAGACCCAACGGTGTTTACATCTTCAATTAGGAACATATATTCTTCATCGGACATATTTTCATCATCGGATTGTTCGATGTTGTGTACGGTTCTTCTGTTCTTTTGTCTAAAATTCGGCTTATTTGCACTCAAAGTCGTTCTTCCGGATTCACATTTGATTTTGAAATGATTTGACTTGCCACATTTTCCACATGTTTTGCCCCATGCTGGATATGCTGCTCTTTTCTGCACGTGTTGTCTTCCACAATACTTGCAATCATCAAACTTCTTATCGGTTTGCGGTCTCGGAGTAAAGTTTTTTCTCGGTTTCTGATCCCGTCTCCTTACATACTGGACCTCTTCTTGTGAAATGTCCTTCATTTGGATGCTAGTTTTCTCAATTGCTCGGCAAACGTCTACAATCCGATTTAAGGTCAGTTTCGCATCTTGTAACAACTTCTTTCTTGTTGAATTTTCACGTAGGCCAATTACTATTCTGTTTCGAATTAAGCTTTCCTTTATTGTACCATAATTACATGTTTTGACTAATGTGCGTAATGCAGCAACATATGTATCAATTTTTTCACCTTGCTCTTGGTCTCGTTTGTTGAATCAATATCTCTCATAAGTTTCGTTCGTTTTACCAATGCAAAAGTTCTCAAATTTCTCAATAACGGCATCTATATCAATAGTTTCAACTTCGTTAGCAAACACGAATCCGTCAAAAATGTCTAGCGCATCTGCGCCAATGCACGTTAAGAACGTAGCAGTTCTTGTTTTGCCCTCTTGCTTCTCTAATCCTCTTGCAATTTCATAGTTAGTCCACATTCGTTTAAAGCGTTTCCAATGTGTAGCAATGTTTCCTCGAATATCCAATTTCTGTGGAAACGGCAGATTAGTGTTAATTATGCGTTCCGTAGAAATTATTGCCTCAGCGAACACTTCAGCTTCATTATCAGCCATTTTGATAATTAATATATATATGAAAAGTTTTCTTCAAAAATGAGAATGATTTTCGAATATAAATTGTTAACAAGTCATAAATAACTCACGGTACATAGCGAATTGTATGTCCTTGAACAAAACGTGTAATCCAAACAATGCCGGGATGCTGGCATCTCGCTTCAAATGTTATTTATAAACTTTTCGGTGCACATAATTCACTAATATAATTTATATTGTTCGTTTGCATCCACATCTGTCACCATGTATCGTTATTCCTACGATATGAGGGCAATAAGAAGTACAAACAATAGTTTAGGCACACAAGTATAATTCCAAACAGTTGCATCATGTACGTGTACAACGTCATCAGTATCAGTGCTAATCTATGGAGCGCATCATAAACATATACATATCGTTACACTGTTTAGGAGAAACGCAGGACTAATAGGCACAATATAAACCGCTTATTTCTTCAAAAAGATTTAATTGTATATTTATGGAATTATTGAATAAGAACCAACTTTGTACACAAAATTTATCCAAAAAAAATTAAAGATGATCAAATCTTTGTTAAAAAATCAAATGTCAAAGTGGTTTGTCATTTGTGACTTTATGTCCTGTGACTCTCTGTCCATTTACCATTTGGTCCATAAGGTCTTTTTCTTCTTATGGTAGATATTTTGACACACATGAAAACTACCTTGTTTCCAAAGTCTGTTAAATTCATTATTTTTGCGTTTCCGTATACTATAAACATCTCAATGCTAAATTTGTTGGTCATGTCCGTCTGAAAAGAATACAATTATACCTATATTAGAAGCAGAAACATTCACCTGTACCTTTTAGTTTGTACTTAATTATAGACTTTGCCTCGTTTGCCATTTTTATCCTGTTATAAAAACAAGTCAATTAACAGAAATACTGAACTCTGAAAGTTCAAAAAAGAAATTCCTTTATAAATTGGCAAAATCAAAAGTTCATACACATCAAACGAATAAATTGCTTTTAAAGAAAAATACCTCATAACTAATTCTAACCAAATTGTTTTTAATGTAAATTATGGCTTCAGTTGGTTTGTTCACAATTGACATTTAAAACTATTAATAGTTATCAAAGGTAACAAAACAAGTCAATTAACAAAAATACTGAACTCTGAGAAAAGTTCAAAAAAGAAATTCCTTTATAAATTGGCAAAATCAAAAGTTCATACCACATCAAACGAATAAATTGCTTTTAAAGAAAAATACCTCATAACTAATTCTAACCAAATTGTTTTTAATGTAAATTATGGCTTCAGTTGTTTTGTTCACAATTGACATTTAAAACTATTAATAGTTATCAAAGGTAACACGTTTTAATCTGTTTCTGCACTGATGAAATCAGGTGTACGATTTTTGTCAGCAAAAAACATATATATTCTATGTATTCAACTGTTTTTGAACAGTAGATATTTGATCGCTAAAACTTTAGATCCTATTTTCCCTTCACAACATGTTAGGAAAGATCTTAGCCCATACATTGGTAGTGTGTGTTATTCTTAATGTAGACGGTGGGAGATACAACGACATTGAACAAGCTATAAATGCTGCGTTAGAAAAAGTTACTTTTCGAAGATTGGGTAAGTATGTCAAAACAGTTTTTAAAATGATCATCACTTGTGAGGTATCTATATTGTAGGGAAGAGCTTTTATTTAATGACTATTTAAGGGACAATAGCCGTCAAATGCATGCTCACCGATTTTACTCCAATTCTCATTATTTGTTTGGATAACAGAGTAAAATATTTACTTAAATTATAAAAAAAAGAGTCTGACATAAAACAAGTTCCCGGCCACGTCCACTTATTTATGGTGTTTGTATATTAATCCATGATGTGTAAGTCTTTTTTAACTGATTTTTATAGTTCGGTGTTATGTTGTACTGTTACACAACTGTCTTAGGTAAGGGAGAAGGCTGGAATCCCGCTAACATATCTAACACCGCCACATTATCTATGTATGTGCCTGTCCTAAGCCAGGAGCCTATAACATGTATAGTTCAGTGGTTGTCGTTTGTTTTTCTGTTACACATTTGTTTTTCGTTCATTTTTCAATTATTTTACATTGTTATTGTATTTCGGGGCTTTTTATAGGTGACTATGCAGTATGGGCTTTGCTCTTTGTTGAAGGCCGTAGGATGACCTATAGTTGTTAATGTATGTGTCATGTTGGTCTCTTGTGGAGAGTTGCCTTATTGGCAATTCGTGCGTGTTTTAGTTTAGACGCCATCTTATTACCTGATTTGACTTCCCTAAGACCACCGATACTTATATATATATATACTGTGTCTAATTTACTCCGTCAAAACATGCTTGGACTCGATGGTATCTACCATCCGACACGGTGACGGAACATCAGTAAACAGAGAAAAGGTAGGATTCTGCTTTTTTATATAATATCGAAGAATATATATATATACATATACAGTTATAACTATTTTCTATGGTGAGATGTAATATTGTAAAAATGACGAATTGAGTGAACCCTGCCTTGAATTTGTTTAATATTTCGTTTGATTGTTTACACTTGATTATACGAAAAGACTTCCAAAATTTCATAAATTTGTTTAAAATGACGGTGGGGATTGATTATACAAAAAAACATCCGTTGGAAGTTATTCATGATTCTATTTGGCTTTAATTTTCAAAAAACAAAAGTTAAAGTACGAACACCACTCATTACTGCTTTATGCAGGTTTTTATCATAAAAAGTGATTAATTTAGAAAATGTTAGTATTGTCGCATATGTCAGAATAAAGAGTACCAATTAACTTATATGCCTGAATGATCGCCATAGAAAAAACAATTTTGAGAAAAAGATTATTACAACTATCGTGCAATGAAAATAAAATCTTGCTATCACTAATGGTTATAGTGATACTAAGTATAATTAAGTATGATTTTATCAGGTCAATGTAATTATAATGATTATTTGATAAGAAGTTCTATAAATAAACGGTTCTGTTCTCTCTCCATTGTCTTATGATTATCGTGCATTGACGTTGGTTAATATCTTTTGAAAATAAAATACGGAAGGATTCAGGTTCTTTCAAAGTGGACGTTATTCAAGCAGATTTATTAATTACCGGATTTGTTATAACATAAGCAATACGACGCGTGTCACATGTGGAGCAGGATCTGCTTACCCTTCCGGAGCACCTCGGATCACCCCTAGTTTTTGGTTGGGTTTGTGTTGCTTATTCTTTAGTTTTCTATGTTGTGTCATGTGTTCTATTGTTTGTCTGTTTGTTTTCTTTCATTTTTAGCCAAGCATTGTCAGTTTATTTTTGATTTATGAGTTTGACTGTCCCTCTGGTATCTTTCGCCCCTCTTTCAAGCAGCCTATACATACATACCTTCGAAGCTAACAATTTGTTGCCGATTTAATGCTTTTTAAAAATCCCTTAATTCATGATTTTTTCTAGATTGTGTCATCAAAGTTCGGGTCGGGGTCGTTCGACCTATACGCCACTCTGAACTCGCCACTGGTAATTTATAACAAAATCGTATGCCAGCTTGACATTTGGTAAGAAATAACAAAACAGGGACAACAGCGAAATCCGATGTAGATGAGTTAAATTATCATGTTTATTATATAAATTCACATTTATACTTTGGAATAGTCGGAATACTACACCATGGAATGCACATTTTAGGTCATATCTTTTGCTTAATCGAAATATTATGAAATGCCTGACGTATTTTTGACCAATGATATATGTGGCATTCAAATAAAACGGTACAAGGATTTTAAATCAGTGTCGGGGATTAACATGCAATCATCTGAAATATTAAGTTGTCATTGGAGATTTAAATATCGTTCTACATATTGTTAAAACAAAAAATGATACTTTGTAAAATATGCTGAATTTTCGAAATTTAATTGCCTTGGTCTTTCAAGCAAGAAGGATAACAATAATTGGAGCGATATAGATTGATAAAACTTCAAATTCAGTGTACATCTGCTGCAAATTATAAAACTATAAATATTAATTCCTTGTTGGAGATTAAGTTGTCATTATAATAGAGATTAAGTTGCAATTCCCGGAGGGATTAAGTTGTCATACATGTATTTCACCAGTTCATATTAGTATAATGGTATAATGATGTAAATCTCTTTCCGGGGAAAACATGAACATTCACTGAGAGAGCTAGTTGTCATAATAGATTTTCGTCATACGTTCTAAATCGAATTATATCATCTATTTTTAGTGTTTTAGGAAATCCCCGGTGGCACTTAAGAACCTTAAGTTTTTTCCTTGATTAAAATGTCAAAAACTACTACTTATGTGACTGTGAACTTATTGTCTTGGTTAATTGGTACATAAAGATTCCACAACTGCAACAAATGTATTACGATCCCAGCAGACATTTGACGTTGTATTTACATCAGTTTGACGTCAGACCCTAACGTCGCGACTACGTTAGATTTTGGTTGTATATCAAATTGTTTAGACGTCGAAACTTGACGTCTATCCAACGTCAAAAACATACGTCCGTTCAACGTCTGTTTAACGTTGGTACAACATCCGACCAACTAATAGGATGAACCTAAATAAAGATGTTCGACGTCTGTACAACGTCTGATCAACGTCATAACAACCACATTAAACCTTGTTGAATATCCTCAGATGTCTGTACAACGTCTAATCAACGTCCTAACAACCACATTAAACCTCTATAAACATCCCCAAATGGCTTTACAACGTCTAAACAACGTCATAACAACCAACATTAACCCTCTTCAAATATCCTCAGATGTCTGTACACCGTCTAACCAACTTTATAACAACCAACATTAAACCTCTCAAAATATTTGTAGATGTCTTTAGAGCTGATTAAAGACGAAAGTACATCCTTAGTAAAGTTCTTAAATTTTACAACTTTAAGTAATGAAGCAACAAATAAAGCTTAAGGTAACGTCCTGAATAAGTGCTTCAACATCTTGAAAACATCTTCTTCAGACTAGATGTGCTGAGTCTGAAGTGGAAATACATGTATACGATTTTGTCCAGTAGGAGAACCAAACAAATATCAATGAGCTAGTATCTAAAAAGGAGAACTATGATATTTGATCACTTGAAATTGTGTTTCAAAACAAAACAATAAATAATTGAATGAATCTACATATTTAATTGTGGTATTTTTAAAAACATTAATGTCAATTTTCTGCTCCATTTCTATTGATTTCGTTTGCTCCATCGGTTGATTTCGCAGCTTTTTCCTTTTGATTAATTCTCCTTATCTGTCCGGTAGATACTTCAGGTAAGCTGTCGTCATGTTCCGTTTCTAAAATAAAAAAAAAATATGTAATTCCATATGTGAAAACCAAACAGTTTAGAGGCAAAATGTTAAACCATTGAATTCAAAGCCTTAGAAATTGTTCTAGGTATATCTAAAATATTCTTTCTATTTGTTTAAAAAAAAATCAGGGATCATACATTTCAAATACAGATCAGTGATCGAAAATAAGAAGTACTTTTATTGAAATTATCTTGAAATATCCCCGAGATCTTGACATTCATTCACTGAACTAGAGAAATAATAATTAATGTACCGCGAGCATCGGGATATTTACAGTCACACATCTTGGGGAAACAATAATTCACTGCACTAGATTTCTACAGCCACTCATCTTTAGAAACACTAATGCCCCTTCCCCCAAAACAAAATCATCAATATCTTGCAAGTCACTCATCTTGGAAAACAATAATGCATCAGAAGCACCGAGATCTTGGAAGTCACTCATCTTGGGGAACATAATGATCCACAAGCACCGATATCTTTGCATTCACTCATCTTTGGAAACAATAATGTATGCACTGCAAATACCAAGCTCTTTACAGGCACTATAAAATGCACCACCAGCACCGACATCTTGATAAACACTAATTTTTCCAAATAAAACACCCTTACACAAAAATATGTCCATAGTACATGGATGCCCCAATCCCACTATCATTTGTTATGTTCGGACCGTGAAATTGGGTTCAAAACATTATTTGGCATTGAATTAAGAAGGATCACATCATACGGAAAATGTGTACTAAGTTTAAAGTTGATAGGACTTCAACGTCATCAACAACTAACTTGATCGAACATTTTAACCCATAGCGTGACAGATAGACGAACGAACGGACGGACGCACAGACCAGAAAACTTATTGCCGTTAAATGGGGAATAAAAATGTACTCTTCATTGCCAGATATACCCCTATAATGTTTATATAATTCATAGTAAATATTATTCATGTATAATTGATTATATTGATATATTTTATCATATTTTAATTCTTCATCAAAAGATAATTTTTGCATGTTTGCTATAGGCAAGGAGTAGATACAATGACACTTTGTTTACATTTTTATTCAGACTGTAATAAAATCCCAGTCTTTTGTGATAATTGTTTTGTCTATGTTTAGATATCGAAACTATAGGAACACTTGCTTTTCCTTTGAGTTTTTAGTGCTATAATAATTAAGTGTGGTCAATAAATAAAGCATTCGTATCAAATACATGTTATCAAATAAACCACTTTGAAATTGGGCAGATTGTGTATTAATTTGCTATGGTCACACGTGTTCCTTATCTGCACATCACTTCACCGAACACATGATGGAATACATGCTGTGAGCGACAGCTAGTGTAGAAAAGAATTTGTTTGTTCTTAATGTATTTCAAGCTCAGGAATTTCATGTGTTGTAAATCTGTTGACTTTTAATTACATCAAAATGTTAGAACAAAATTGTATCGTCCGATATTATATAGGTGAACTTTAGTAAGGTTTCATAAATATTTACTTACCATGCAGACAAGTACATTTTTCTATTTCATCCTGATCTGATATTCCGTGATAATTTATGAATCCATCCGCCCTGTATCTGCAAGGATATATTTTTTTAAAAGGCGTAACAATTTAATTGCTAAACTTGGCGTGTCTAATTCATTTTGAAATTTTGAAATTTTTAAAATGTTTAAACTAATGATAGAATAATAACAATTGGCAAACGCCTATGTAGTTAATTATTATCAAAACAAATGTTCAAATTTTTAATAATTTAATTAGTTTTTTTTACCTATTACATGTATTTCATTTATAAGTAAAATATATCTTAAGGTCAACATAGTACTCCCATGGACCAACCTTTCGTCAGGAATATGACAGACTACTTGCATAAACAAGCATATTTGATCCGAGATCTGATCTACACAAATCACTAAACTCAAACTTGCGGGGAAGCGAATAATTACAGCTTCTATTCTGTTTACACTAAATTAATATATTATTAAAGCAAACAATAAATGAAAATTGCACTTACTTTGCACGGTTTATAGCTATGTACATCAAACGTCGTGGAAGTTGTTTTTGCAATCAATTTGGCGCACAAAAATTCGAAATGTCGGACTCGTACGCATGCCCAAATTGATATCAAATCTGTATGTGTAATTGAAATATTTTACTATCAAAAACATGTGTATTCATTTGAACCGTGTCAACATGGTCAATGAGAAGATTTATTTATAAAAGTTATTATTGAGTTAATTTGAAAAAAAATCAGTAAATCAATATAAACAAAAAGTTGTGTGTTTGCAGAGAATGTGTGTCCGTGTACGTGTGATTTCGATATTTTAGATTGATTAACACGTCTAACCGACATTTGGCATCCGACGTTGTGTTGACGTTGTATAAGGTCGCGACCAAAAACCAAGGTTATATAGACGTCATTCTATAACGTCCGACAGACGTTTGCTAGTTGACGTTGGGCCGACGTTGAATTTTGGTCGCCGATTTTTCACTAGCGAGGAGAACTATTTTTCTCACACCGGTCAGGTAACGTGAAAATAGCATAAAAATTAGAAAAAAGTTTGCTGTTCTTTTAATAGTTAGAAAGTCTTCATGTCTGTCTTGGGCAGGTTCTATCAGACCTCACCTCTTTTAAAAATGGTTCCATAGACAATGGTAAATGTTTGACACTTTTATATTATATTCCTTTTACAATAAATGTAATTACAATCATTCAAGCATTTGTGACAGGTCAGTGCGTACAGTGTTTATTTTGAGGACGAAACGTCAGGAAAGTTGTTTTGCATTGTCTGATTAGTTTATCTCGTTCGCCAAAATTATGAGTTGTTAGATTTTTTTTTTTGATTAAAGAAAGGAGCAATCTAGGTTGCTTTTGAGCTGACCTGACACAACGGGAAAAAGTGAGCTTTTTCATCACTTGGCTCCAGTCGTCCATCGTTCGTTGTCTTCCAATGATCTTTAACATAAATTGTCTCCTCTTAAATTGCTGGGCTACATTTAACAAACCTTATCCACTATCATATGTCTGTTTTAAAATGTCTTAATCGTTCTATATAATAGGGTTCTTATCCCGGGCATAATACAATGCCGTATTTAGTAAAACCTTTTCAACTTTTGATCTTCAGTGCTGTACAACTTTGTACTTTTTTCACTTTCGATCTTGTATATCTGGACGTTATGTATTTGGGTTTAGTTTTCTGTAATTAGTTTTTACTTCAGTTTCATTATGTATATCTCTTTCATATTCATTTGTTAAAATTTACTGTTTGCAATAGTGTGAATTGATTTATATAATATGAATGTTCTTATCCTGGGCATACAAACAATGCCGTATTTGGCAAAACCTTTTCAACTTTTGATCTTCAGTGCTGTACAATTTTGTATTTTTTTCGTCACTGGTGAGTCTCGTGTGGACTAGACGCGTTTTTGGCGTATTGAATTTTAAACCTGATGCTTTTTGTTATCTATTGATCATGCTTTTCTTTGTCTAATATGTTGTCTAATATGTTCTGCTTTTTATTTGTATTGTAGTCCTGTAATTTTTTGTTTTCATTTTAATGTTATATTTAACTGTGCCATTAAAGTGCGAGGTTTGGCATGCCTTAAAACCAGGTTTAACCCACCACTTTTATTTCCCTTTAAAAGTGTCCTGTACCAAGTCAGGAAGATGGCCATTGTTATAATATTGTTCGTTTCTGTGTGTGTGTGTTGCATTTTAACGTTGAGTCATTTCTGTTTTCTCTTATTTTTGAGATAAGACGTGGCACGGTACTTGTCTATCCCATATTCATGTATTTGGTTTTGATGTTATATTTGTTATTCTCGTGGTGTATTGTCTGTTGCTTGGTCCGTTTCTGTGTGCTGTTGCGTTTCGGTGTTGTGTCGTTGTTCTCCTCTTATATTTAATGCGTTTCCCTCGGTTTTGGTTTGTTGCCCCGATTTTGTTTTTTGTCCATGGATTTATGAGTTTTGAACAGCGGTATACTACTGTTGCCTTTATTTAAAACTTATGTTTTACTATTGCATATCACACTCTCTTTATTTTACATCTTTACAAACTAGCATAGTAAAAAAACAACGAAACACAATAATGTTATAAAGGAACTATATATTACTGCATGCTATAAAGTATGTTTTGAAGGGAAATTTCGCAATTTTTTACTTATCATCTAATTAGGTTCATCTTAACATAAAAACACATTTGCAAAGTTTTAAATTTGTATTACTTCTATTAACGGAGAAAATCAAGTATTTGTAACTTTTTTGGTTGAACTTCTAGAGTGGGTTGTGACGTTTTAACCCGACGTGTTAAAATTCTGGGAAAAAATAAAATCTGTTCAACTCTTATAGCTTATCAACACTATACGTAATTAAAAGCGCACAGCTGACGAATGGTCGAAGTTTTTAACCACAATATAAGAATAAACGAAAATGAATATGCGTATACTGTTTCGTATTGATTGAATTAAACTCCTATAACATTATCTCTTGTAAATATTTTCGAATACATTTCATTAATTATTGTTGAGATTTTTTCATAAAATAGCTATTGAACATTTTTACTGATATTGAACTGTAAATATTTCCTTTCTATTTACCGTTATTAGTTTGATAATCATTTCAATGCAACTTATGTGTGATTAGAGTGTGTATATTATTTTGTAAAGGTCACTGTATATTTCTCGGTTTGAGGTCAATTCGATTACCTTGTAGCTATTAAGCTATTTAGCCACATGTTGGTTGACCGTTATGGAATTACCGTTTCACAAATGATATCGGATATATTCCTTACGTCGTAACAACAATCCCCTTCCCTTTCATATGTTCCTTTCCTTATAAATGAGGTTGTGTTGTCACTTGTAGCCAAATTTTATAATTTTTTATATGATTTCAAAAACCCAAGTAGAATCAGGTGAGCGATACAGGCTTTTGAGAGCCTCTAGTTTTTCAAGCGTACACAGGTATGAATGTTGTTATTGGAAAAGGACAAACAGAAAGGAACAAAAAGAGTATGCCGTATTTAATTCACTAAGATTTAATATAATAAATAAAATTTGTTTATTAAAGTGTCACGTATTGATTGCCATAAAACATACACAACAATTATAATATTTACACATAAAACAATCAATATCCAGCCATAAATACTGTTTTATGAGACACTAACAGTATAAAACTTTATACAATTAATGATCACTAGTTAAAACAACTATACACGATGAGAATAAAGATACAATAATTAAATCGTAATCAGTCCGAAAGTTTCTTAAAGGCAATTGGCGTTAAGATTCAAATATGAAGTAAAAAATAGTACTATAAATCTTTAATAAAAACTAATTGCAATATAACCCAATTTGATAAGGTTTATCATTGCACATCTGTTTGATATACTTTCCCGTAAATGTCTTAACTTGTATTCAAATCTGGCTGTGTTGAAATGCTTACAATCGTAAAACTATCGCAATTTTAAAGTTTTTAATACAAAAAAAATCAACATACAAGATAAAATTGAGAATGGAAATGGGGAATGTGCCAAAGAGACAACAACCCGACCATAGAAAAAAACAACAGCAGAAGGTCATAAACAGGTCTTCAATGTAGCGAGAAATTCCCGCACCCGGAGGCGTCCTTCAGCTGGCCCCTAAACAAATATATACTAGTTCAGTGATAATGAACGCCATACTAATTTCTAAATTGTACACAAGAAACTAAAATTAAAATAATACAAGACTAACAAAGGCCAGAGGCTCCTGACTTGGGACAGGCGCAAAAATGCGGCGGGGTTAAACATGTTTGTGAGATCTCAACCCTCCCCCTATACTTCTAGTCAATGTAGAAAAGTAAACGCATAACAATACGTACATTAAAATTCAGTTCAAAAGAAGTCCGAGTATGCTGTCAGAAGATGTAACCAAAGAAAATAAACAAAATGACAATAATACATAAATAACAACAGACTACTAGCAGTTAACTGACATGCCAGCTCCAGACTTCAATTAAATTGACTGAAAGATTATGATTTCATCATATGAACATCAGGCACAATCCTTCTCGTTAGAGGTTTAGTATCATACCATCATAACATATATGACTAGAACATAACCCCTGTCATACCAACAACTGGTTTTTGGAAAGATTAGAACTTGTTCTAAATCTTTACTTAGGCACTGGCCTCCCTAACAACAGGACAGGTTAGCTACTGTTACTAAATGCATTTACACTGAAATATAGTTCCCTACGGTTCTTATTTTGGATGTGCACACAATACACATATAAACTGAACAAAACTGGGTATATTATTGGAGCAGTTCATTCAAGAATGTATGTCATTAAGGTGTTTTGATGTGCAAGCTTTTTAAAAAAACATGTTGATTATGTAACTGGGTATTGATTCAACTAGTATGATTGACAACTGTCATTATCACTAAACCATCAGAGACAAGGTGGACCTTTAATAACAATGCCCCACCTCCTAAACTGCCAATCAAATTGACCACATTACCTATCTACCTCAGTGTTACATAATTAAACAGACCACTTAATAATATAAATATAATTCCTTATACACAAGTATTTGACCTAATAATTGAATACAAAAATGTGTATATTATATGTTTGATATTTATAAGGATGATATATTTATTTATTGCCAATTACTTTTATTCTACAATACATAAAGTGATTCTGTAAATTATATCTGAAAGATAAATAATTAATGGAATTAACCAGATCTTAAAAAAATGAAATATGAATATAAATATGAAGAAATAAAACTAAGGTATTCAAGTAAGGCCTATAATTAACTTGATAAATTTCCAATAATCATCTGTAATTAATCAACAATTAAATTAGTACACTTTTTTTCCATCAGGATCGGCTTGAAACAGTTTTATAATGGTAAAACTGTAATTATAACAAACCATTATTTATTACAGTAGTTTATTTCCCATCAATCATTTTGTCTATTTTAGTTATTTGAATTTTTATTAGAAGTGAATATATATTTTTGCAATCAAGAAAGGTTCCACATTTCAATAAGATCAGTTTTTTAATTGATTTATGTTGAAAAAGTACTTTTCAATGCCCTAAGTTGAAAAATTCTTTAAAAATTAAGCAAAGGGCACTCTAAAACTAATTCTTCATTGCCATATAACCTATGTTTCAACTTACAAAATGCCCCAAAACAACAATTTTCAATTTTTTTGTGTTGACACTTTAAAGTTTTAAGCTGTTGGTCCAGATTTATGTCTTACAAGGATAGTTGGTAACATTTACCAGAAGAATGTTTGCATTTTTTTATTCTTTTTCAAACATGTTCAAAACCGGCAACATAATTTCGATTAGATATAAACTGCAGTTTAAATAAAATTGTGGAAATTAAGAGACCCATATTATTTAATTTGAGCTCATTTTATCCTCATACTGGAAAAGCAAGTTTCCTTCTAAAGACCTGCTGTAAATACAATTTTCAGCAATAGTGCTTTATAATTGTTAATTTTCCCCCACCATACCTTAATATGAAATAATTCAAACTACTCTTCTAATCTTTCCATGAGTGATTTCCGTCACTTTGATTGAATAAATGTGTTTAGTTCCGATGCAAAGAACCTATAAGTGAATCACTATTAACGCCAAAATATGCAATCTTTAATTACCTGACAACAGTATCGTAACTATATCCCTTCTTAATAAGTCTATTCAAAGGTTTTGTTAGTTTTTGAGGTGAATACTGACACCTTTGTGCTTTATAAAAAATATTTCCATAAAAAATGAATGTGAAATACCTAAACGTATAGGAAGTCTGCATGTTGAGCTATATTTACGAATGATGTCCTTATACCGATGATAAAATTTAGTAAATGTTTTGACTAGTTTGTGATATCGAAAACCCTGGTGTAATATTTTTTCAGTAATACATAAATTTCTCTCGTTAAAATCTAAAACATTGTTACATATACAAGCGAATCGTACAAGTTGAGATATATAAACACCGTAAGATGGTGACAAGTAAACATCACCATCTAAAAATGGATAATTAACGATAGGTAATGAAAAATCACCTCTTTTATCATAAATTTGTGTATTCAGCTTTCCGTTAGTGATATAGATATCAAGATCGAGGAAAGGGCAGTGGTCATTGCTAGTATAAGCTTTATTTGAAGGAAGTTCTACAGGATAAATTTCTTGAATATACATATTGAAGTCGTCATTATTGAGAGCCAAAATATCATCCAAATATCTAAAAGTATTATTAAATTTGTTTATCAGATGTTGTTTCGATTGGTCTTTGCTTATTTTTTGTCATACATTGTAACTCATAGCAATACAAAAACAGGTTCGCAATAAGTGGTGCACAGTTAGTCCCCATTGGAATTCCGATAATCTGACGATATACGGAATCCCCAAAGCGAACAAAAATGTTATCTAGTGAAAATTCAAGGGCATGCATGTTTTTAGTTTCTTTTGAACTTTTCATTCTTACATAATTAAATTCATTGGACAATCATTTACACGAGCTATTTGTGATAAAAATACCAATAATCGTTTATCCTATTAATGGATATACATACAATATAATAAATCTAAGCTAATACATTATTTTGTTTGAGTATTTTTTTACATTTTCTTTTAATTCTATGATAATATTTGTGCAATGTTAAACATGATAGCCGTCATTAATCCAAATAAGTAATACAGTAGTTGTAATAAAACTTATATTCTAGTCATGCATAACTGATATTGACTAATTCAGAATAGTTCGCCCCTTCATCCTTGTTCTTGAAACAATCATTATTAGTATACATGTAAGTTTCCTGACGTAAAAGCGCCATTGAGGAGGAGCTCAAGAGAAAGCAGACTAGTAGCGTTTCGTTGGTTTGTTTGTTGGGAAAGGAGAGGACACGCAACCTCTTGTACAGATAAACGACAGAATTACCGTACAAACATTTATAGTCAACACAATCAGAAAGGGTTCCCATCGTCGGCCGGGGAATATGAAGACTTCCAAGAATGAACAAGTAACATGTCTAACTCTGAACAGTTAGAAAACGGACTATCGACATCGACCGCTTGTTCTTGATATTTAAAACTGCATGCATGTACGTATACGTTTATGGTAGTGATGAGTTCTTGCGTCTGACTAAAACTAAATTCCTGCATGGTTATTTGAAAATCCTGTTTGTGAGATGTGGATTCATTTCAATACCGAAATTTCGTCTGTATATGAACTTTCACAAGTATATAAGATAGAGAAGCTCTGAAGGTACATTACTCCCTTTTTGTTTGGTGTGAACCATCGATGTTTACAACAATATCAAAGAATAAGATGATGATGGTAGAAAGAACTATGGGCGTCATGTGGCAAATAATTAATTTGATTTGAATTTTGATACTCAATAGTTTCCAAGCAAGATATTCACATCCCTTTGGGATAATTAGTGTTCGTCCAGTGGCATATATATAACATGCATGTCCGAAAAGGAAATTTGGCATAATGTACTTTCAGAACCATGTTCACATTATTATACATTATACCCAACAATTGTGATGACGAATTCCTTCCTCTGTTCGAGAACAATCTTATTGAAATAGAAATCTGTGATTTTACTATGTCCATAACTTCGATGAACCAAAGCAAGTTAAATATCGACCTGTATTTAATTCTAATTGATTCTCTTCTTCTTCTTCGTCCCATGATAACATAATATTAACAAATCTTTTAACCCCAAAAAACAAAATGTATGTTTCTTTCTTATGTTCAATATAAAAATGTATATAATTTTAAAATTGCAACTATCTATAGGTCCGTAACTTTCTATCCAGACGTATAAACGAATGGTCGACAAGGGCGTATTTTTTGGTTAAATCAATATTTCTTGTATGTTTCAAACTGTCTTTCACTTTGGCAACAAGTACTTACAGTTGCCCAAATTTACCCTTGGAAAAAATGTGTAAACAGATGTTTATTTTATCAAATTTTTTTTTTTTGGAATTATTAGATTTTTATAAATAATATTCTTTACACCAGAAATGTTTTTTTTTATAAACAAGCGTACGAGTATTAATGACTAGCATATCACTATCGGACACGCAAGACAGAGATGTATATTATACACCTGATAGTTCAAAATGGAAAGTTTCAAGTTATCGGTCGTGTACACTGATCGATACTCTCAGAAGTGAAATGATGCATGAACTTGCAAGTCCGACAGGAAATAGCTTGAATACCTGAATGTGTCACCTCACAATACATTTGGAGTTATACCTTAAGCCATGCTGGTGATCAGACAAAGAAAGGTCCGAATTTATTTAAATAAGTTTATTACATAAAAGAATTATGAACAAATTAGATTTTCGAAAACAATTTCAACGGAACACTTATGCTCATTAAATGACTGAACTGTGATTTTTTCACCAATTCCAATATAAACAGTTAAAAACGACAGACCTTGGTTACTTAAAAAAAATATTTTCCGTATCAAGTTAGTTAGTCGGATTAAACAACCGTACGATTGACACGATATCGACACGCGATTACGACTACATGAGGGTACTGTGGTTTTGGTCATTTGTGGTTCATAGACATATCGTAGTTAAAAACGGAGAAGATGGTCATAATGGCGATACGCAGAGAATTGATATTCTACATTCAAAATCGATGGTGATCTCTTGTCTAGCAGAATAAAACTTTAATATCTATGAATTTAAGCATTTTTAAACAGAATGGACATAATATCAATGTTTGATTTTTTTGCGGAGTTTCCCTTTAATCCATTTAACTAAGTTCAATAAGATAATACGGGTTTCACCTAGTATAAGAAAATGTGTATTTCCTATGTCGAAAAGTGCCCGTTTAAAAGAAAGGAGTAGGTGCGGTAAAGGCCGAGTTTGGCCTCAAATTTCAGGTTCATCTGACGAAAGATTTGTCACTTTTTTAAATACACTAAAGTGTATTTCACTGGATTGAATTAGTTTAATTGAAAGATTTTAACTGATTTAGTTATTAAAAACGCTCCGATTTAAGCTCAAATATGTAAATTCTGTCAAATATGCCAAACAATGTCTCTTTTCAGATGATTTTTGTAAAAAATGAAAGTGGCCGCATCCGTGTTCATCCTCAATCTTTATCTATGGTATGTATTATCATTAAATACAACTTACATTTCAATATTTATGGCCCCCAAGAGTGACTGGGGCATAGAAATATGGTCACTTGGTCTTCTCCCGACCGGCAGTAAAACGCTTGACGAAGTGGGGCGTCCGTTTGGCTGTGCAGGATGTTACTGTATCAAGTTCGCAGTCACGTCCGGTCAGAAGGGAGACGTTAAATCCGATGCCTTGTGTAAAGAGAGTGCCACGCTCTCTGCACGTTAAGAACCCTTGTAACAACTATTTGAGGGGTCCGTAGGTGGCCTGTTGCAAGGCAGAATTTCTGTCCCTACCCAATATACCCTCCTTTTCCGGTGGCAGTCCAAATTTCTCCGACCATCATCCCAGATGGCCTCTATTGTATCAACCTACCTATTGTATTTATTGTGAACTTGTTCTCGTCCTGAATATGCATGAAATATTTGCCACTGGACGTTAAGCAACCAACAATCAATCAATCAATCTATCGCGGAAAAGTGGTTATTTTTTTTTAAATTTTAATTGAATCGAATGAAAAGTTCAGAAAGATTGTCTTCTGAAAAGCAATACATTTTATTAACAATTATTCAGGATATAACTATATACCCTCCACACCCGACCTTTTTCTGAGTTACGTTAATGTTATTCAATACAATATAAGATTTAATCTGGACGTTAAGCAAGCAACCAAAAATCAATCAACCTATTCAGTGTGACTCAATAAGATTTTCAAAATCTTACACACGAATATGTTAAATCTGGCTTTATTTTATGAAAGTCTACATTAAAATTCATCTCACATATGATAATAAAATTGAGAATGGAAATGGGGAATGTGTCAAAGAGACAACAACCCGACCAAATAAAAAAACAACAGCAGAAGGTCACCAACAGGTCTTCAATGTAGCGAGAAATTACTGCACCCGGAGTCGTCTAAATGTTTATTTATTGTACAGATAAATTAACAAAACTTCACGTTATTTGTTTCTAAAATTAAAATGCGGGCAATGAATGTTTTTTTTTACATTTATCATCGATTGAACTTTAAAATACAAATTTCCAAATCGGCAACAAAAAACTACAAACATGTATCAGACGAATAACATTTTGAAGTGAATTATAGATTGCATTTTTATCAAGGAAAATAATGACCTCACACAGGTCATTATTTTATGCCTTTGAGCATTTTCATTGAAATATGGTATCGTTCGGGTTGATTCTGAAAAAGAATGACCTGTCGTTCTGAAAGAAAATAACTCCATATAGGTATATAAGTATATATATCTTTCGATACTTAAACAAGCAGAAACCTACTTTTTCTCTGTCTATCGATGATCCGTCACCATGCTGAATGTCAGATACCATCCAGTCCAAACATGTTTTGCCGGTGTTGTTTAGACACAGTGATATAAGCAATATAAACATAAACATAAATATAAACATTATAGATATAAATAGAAAGAAAAACTCGGGCAATTGGATTCTTCTAGGTCTAATTAATTTCATTTATAGATTAAAAATGTATGTTTATCATGATTTTTACCTGTATAAGAATTACTTTTTGAGGATCGAATCAGTCAATCAAATGATTAACCTTTGTTTCACTTTCATTGTTATCATTCTTTTCCTTTAAATAATCAAACACACATACAATGCATGCGTTATCCATTTCTAGCATAGGGATTACATTGAAGTTTACATGAATACAGAATCAATGGGGTCAAATTATTCACTTGTAAATGAATAATTCATCATCAATGTTTCTTAGCTTATTTTGACAAAATTGGACCATTCTGGCTGCTGAAAACGAATTATAATTTCACTATTTCACTTTCATTAATAATTGAACAAACCAAAATCTTAACTAATATTTGTTGTATATCTCGTCGCTATTGCCACTTTAATTTCCCCATTGATTTTGTCATAAGTTGCTTTTAGCTTGACTTTTTAAACTTCAAGGTTGGAATTCTCAATTTTAAATTAAGCTTTCTCATGTACAACTTCATATATCTGAATTCCAAGTTATGATTCCTGACTTCCAAATATTGATTTTGACTAAGTGCACGGACATTTTTCATGTGCACAACTTTATAATTTTGACTTTCAAGTTATGATGTCTGACTTCTGAATGGACATTTTTCAAGTACAAATTCATAATTTTGACTTTCAAGTTATGATGTCTGACTTCTGAATGGACATTTTTCAAGTACAAATTCATAATTCTGACTTCAAAGTTATGATGGCTGACCTCTTCATGGACATTTCTCACGTTCAAATTCATAATTCTGCATTCCAAGTTATGATGTCTGACTTCTGAAAGGGCATTTCTCAAGTACAACTTTATAATTCTGACTTCAAAGTAATGATGCCTGACCTCTTCATGGACATTTCTCATGTTCAACTTCATAATTCCGCATTCCAAGTTATGATGTCTGACTTCTGAATGGACATTTTGCAAGTACAAATTCATAATTCTGACTTCAAAGTTATGATGCCTGACCTCTTCATGGACATTTCTCATGTTCAACTTCATAATTCTGCATTCCAAGTTATGATGTCTGACTTCTGAATGGACATTTTTCAAGTACAAATTCATAATTCTGACTTCAAAGTAATGATGCCTGACCTCTTCATGGACATTTCTCATGTTCAACTTCATAATTCTGCATTCCAAGTTATGATGTCTGACTTCTGAATGGACATTTTTCAAGTACAAATTCATAATTCTGACTTCAAAGTTATGATGCCTGACCTCTTCATGGACATTTTTCATGTTCAACTTCATAATTCTGCATTCCAAGTTATGATGTCTGACTTCTGAATGGACATTTTTCAAGTACAAATTCATAATTCTGACTTCAAAGTTATGATGCCTGACCTCTTCATGGACATTTCTCGTGTTCAATTTCATAATTCTGCATTACAAGTTATGATGTCTGACTTCTGAATGGACATTTTTCAAGTACAAATTCATAATTCTGACTTCAAAGTTATGATGCCTGACCTCTTCATGGACATTTATCATGTTCAATTTCATAATTCTGCATTCTAAGTTATGATGTCTGACTTCTGAATGGACATTTTTTAAGTATAAATTCATAATTCTGACTTCAAAGTTATGATGCCTGACCTCTTCATGGACATTTCTCATGTTCAATTTCATAATTCTGCATTCCAAGTTATGATGTCTGACTTCTGAATGGACATTTTTCAAGTACAAATTCATAATTCTGACTTCAAAGTTATGATGCCTGACCTCTTCATGGACATTTATCATGTTCAATTTCATAATTCTGCATTCCAAGTTATGATGTCTGACTTCTGAATGGACATTTTTCAAGTACAAATTCATAATTCTGACTTCAAAGTTATGATGCCTGACCTCTTCATGGACATTTATCATGTTCAATTTCATAATTCTGCATTCCAAGTTATGATGTCTGACTTCTGAATGGACATTTTTCAAGTACAAATTGATAATTCTGACTTCAAAGTTATGATGCCTGACCTCTTCATGGACATTTCTCATGTTCAATTTCATAATTCTGCATTCCAAGTTATGATGTCTGACTTCTGCATGGACATTTTTCAAGTACAAATTCATAATTCTGACTTCAAAGTTATGATGCCTGACCTCTTCATGGACATTTCTCACGTTCAAATTCATAATTCTGCATTCCAAGTTATGATGTCTGACTTCTGACAGGACATTTCTCAAGTACAACTTTATAATTCTGACTTCAAAGTAATGATGCCTGACCTCTTCATGGACATTTCTCATGTTCAATTTCATAATTCTGCATTCCAAGTTATGATGTCTGACTTCTGAAAGGGCATTTCTCAAGTACAACTTTATAATTCTGACTTCAAAGTAATGATGCCTGACCTCTTCATGGACATTTCTCATGTTCAACTTCATAATTCTGCATTCCAAGTTATGATGTCTGACTTCTGAATGGACATTTTGCAAGTACAAATTCATAATTCTGACTTCAAAGTTATGATGCCTGACCTCTTCATGGACATTTCTCATGTTCAACTTCATAATTCTGCATTCCAAGTTATGATGTCTGACTTCTGAATGGACATTTTTCAAGTACAAATTCATAATTCTGACTTCAAAGTAATGATGCCTGACCTCTTCATGGACATTTCTCATGTTCAACTTCATAATTCTGCATTCCAAGTTATGATGTCTGACTTCTGAATGGACATTTTTCAAGTACAAATTCATAATTCTGACTTCAAAGTTATGATGCCTGACCTCTTCATGGACATTTTTCATGTACAACTTCATAATTCTGCATTCCAAGTTATGATGTCTGACTTCTGAATGGACATTTTTCAAGTACAAATTCATAATTCTGACTTCAAAGTTATGATGCCTGACCTCTTCATGGACATTTTTTCAAGTATAAATTCATAATTCTGACTTCAAAGTTATGATGCCTGACCTCTTCATGGACATTTCTCATGTTCAATTTCATAATTCTGCATTCCAAGTTATGATGTCTGACTTCTGAATGGACATTTTTCAAGTACAAATTCATAATTCTGACTTCAAAGTTATGATGCCTGACCTCTTCATGGACATTTATCATGTTCAATTTCATAATTCTGCATTCCAAGTTATGATGTCTGACTTCTGAATGGACATTTTTCAAGTACAAATTCATAATTCTGACTTCAAAGTTATGATGCCTGACCTCTTCATGGACATTTATCATGTTCAATTTCATAATTCTGCATTCCAAGTTATGATGTCTGACTTCTGAATGGACATTTTTCAAGTACAAATTGATAATTCTGACTTCAAAGTTATGATGCCTGACCTCTTCATGGACATTTCTCATGTTCAATTTCATAATTCTGCATTCCAAGTTATGATGTCTGACTTCTGCATGGACATTTTTCAAGTACAAATTCATAATTCTGACTTCAAAGTTATGATGCCTGACCTCTTCGTGGACATTTCTCATGTTCAATTTCATAATTCTGCATTCCAAGTTATGATGTCTGACTTCTGAATTGACATTTTTCAAGTACAAATTCATAATTCTGACTTCAAAGTTATGATGCCTGACCTCTTCATGGACATTTATCATGTTCAATTTCATAATTCTGCATTCCAAGTTATGATGTCTGACTTCTGAATGGACATTTTTCAAGTACAAATTCATAATTCTGACTTCAAAGTTATAATGCCTGACCTCTTCATGGACATTTTTCATGTTCAATTTCATAATTCTGCATTCCAAGTTATGATGTCTGACTTCTGAATGGACATTTTTCATGTTCAATTTCATAATTCTGCATTCCAAGTTATGATGTCTGACTTCTGAATGGACATTTTTCAAGTACAAATTCATAATTCTGACTTCAAAGTTATGATGCTTGACCTCTTCATGGACATTTCTCAAGTACAAATTCATAATTCTGCATTCCAAGTTATGATGTCTGACTTCTGAATGGACATTTTTCAAGTACAAATTCATAATTCTGACTTCAAAGTTATGATGCCTGACCTCTTCATGGACATTTCTCATGTTCAATTTCATAATTCTGCATTCCAAGTTATGATGTCTGACTTCTGAATGGACATTTTTCAAGTACAAATTCATAATTCTGACTTCAAAGTTATGATGCCTGACCTCTTCATGGACATTTCTCATGTTCAACTTCATAATTCTGCATTCCAAGTTATGATGTCTGACTTCTGAATGGACATTTTTCAAGTACAAATTCATAATTCTGACTTCAAAGTAATGATGCCTGACCTCTTCATGGACATTTCTCATGTTCAACTTCATAATTCTGCATTCCAAGTTATGATGTCTGACTTCTGAATGGACATTTTTCAAGTACAAATTCATAATTCTGACTTCAAAGTTATGATGCCTGACCTCTTCATGGACATTTTTCATGTTCAACTTCATAATTCTGCATTCCAAGTTATGATGTCTGACTTCTGAATGGACATTTTTCAAGTACAAATTCATAATTCTGACTTCAAAGTTATGATGCCTGACCTCTTCATGGACATTTTTTTAAGTATAAATTCATAATTCTGACTTCAAAGTTATGATGCCTGACCTCTTCATGGACATTTCTCATGTTCAATTTCATAATTCTGCATTCCAAGTTATGATGTCTGACTTCTGAATGGACATTTTTCAAGTACAAATTCATAATTCTGACTTCAAAGTTATGATGCCTGACCTCTTCATGGACATTTATCATGTTCAATTTCATAATTCTGCATTCCAAGTTATGATGTCTGACTTCTGAATGGACATTTTTCAAGTACAAATTCATAATTCTGACTTCAAAGTTATGATGCCTGACCTCTTCATGGACATTTATCATGTTCAATTTCATAATTCTGCATTCCAAGTTATGATGTCTGACTTCTGAATGGACATTTTTCAAGTACAAATTGATAATTCTGACTTCAAAGTTATGATGCCTGACCTCTTCATGGACATTTCTCATGTTCAATTTCATAATTCTGCATTCCAAGTTATGATGTCTGACTTCTGCATGGACATTTTTCAAGTACAAATTCATAATTCTGACTTCAAAGTTATGATGCCTGACCTCTTCATGGACATTTCTCATGTTCAATTTCATAATTCTGCATTCCAAGTTATGATGTCTGACTTCTGAATGGACATTTTTCAAGTACAAATTCATAATTCTGACTTCAAAGTTATGATGCCTGACCTCTTCATGGACATTTCTCATGTTCAATTTCATAATTCTGCATTCCAAGTTATGATGTCTGACTTCTGAATGGACATTTTTCAAGTACAAATTCATAATTCTGACTTCAAAGTTATGATGCCTGACCTCTTCGTGGACATTTTTCAAGTACAAATTCATAATTCTGCATTCCAAGTTATGATGTCTGACTTCTGAATGGACATTTTTCAAGTACAACTTCATAATTCTGCATTCCAAGTTATGATGCCTGACTTCTGAATGGACATTTTTCAAGTACAAATTCATAATTCTGACTCCAAAGTTATGATGCCTGACCTCTTCATGGACATTACTCATGTTCAACTTCATAATTCTGCATTTCAAGTTATGATGTCTGACTTCTGAATGGACATTTTTCAAGTACAAATTCATAATTCTGACTCCAAAGTTATGATGCCTGACCTCTTCATGGACATTTCTCATGTTCAAATTCATAATTCTGACTTCAAAGTTATGATGCCTGACCTCTTCGTGGACATTTCTCATGTTCAATTTCATAATTCTGCATTCCAGGTTATGATGTCTGACTTCTGAATGGACATTTTTCAAGTACAATTTCATAATTCTGCATTCCAAGTTATGATGTCTGACTTCTGAATGGACATTTTTCAAGTACAAATTCATAATTCGGACCTTCAAAGTTATGTTTTCTTACTTTTAAATGGATTTTTCTCATTTACAACTTCATAATTATAATTTCCATGTTATGATTCCTTACCTCTGAACGGACAATTTACATGTTTTAATTTAAACTTCATTATTCTGACTTCCAAGTTATGATTTATGACCTGAATGGACATTTCTCGTGTAAAACGTTATAATTGTGACTCTCAGGTTATGATTTATGACTTTTGAATGGACATTTCTTCAATGTTCAACCTCATATTCGAACTTTCAAGTTTAATATGATTTCTGACTCCTGAATGAACTATTCTCATGCTTCACTTCATAATTCTGACTTCCAATTTATGATCTAGGACCTCTGAAGTTATTACTGTTATTTCTTTTTACATACTTGTTTTATGGGTTGGGTAGGGAGATGCGGGGTCTTGTCAAAACCGTCACAATGTAGTGATTTTGTGGATATTAAGAAACAAACAAATTAAAGATCGGATTCATGATAAGGTTTTTATCTTCTATTAAACATTAATTTGATTAATTCATAATCAAAATATGTCGAATATCTGCCTGCTAGAGATCCGTTGGTCCGATAATACAATTAAGGTGGAAAGCATTTAAAAAAACAAACAAAATCAACATGTGATTTCTCAATTATATTTTACCTTAGCTGTATTAGGCAAAACTTTTAGGAATTGTTGGTGTTCAATGTTCTTCAATTTGGCCTTTATAAACATTTTATTATTCGAGCGTCACTGATGATTCATTTGTAGACGAAACGCGAGTCTGGCGTATATTTACAATTTTAATCCTGGTATCTATGATGACTTTATTTATAGTGTGATGTACTTCTCATGGGACAAATAGTGTCAACATGATAGAAAGCTTAATCAGCTCAAACTCAAAATAATTATAGATTATCGTTGGTTATCTCAACGAGATTGATTTTCTCGCTTGAGCCGGTACGCTATTTATTATATGAAGATGTTCCCTTAGTATCTTGTGATAATTTGTATGTCCCTCGACTCTGCTAAGAAAGGATCAATTCGTATCTTCATAATTCGTAAAATAGCGAAAGAGACAATTATATGATTAGTAAGTATTGACTTCATACAATGTAAATTTCTACCTTTTTTTGTTTTTACTGAAACAATTATTTTCACTGTAAAATTTATGAACCAAATTTTGTAACTGTCTTTTATACCCAAAATCTCGACGAAATAAGTTAAGGTTTATGAAAAAAAATTGCAAGCATGTATTGTTAACAATAGTGATTTTTTTTTTAAATTATAGAACCATATTTTGTGTTTTCTTTCAAGTTAACAATTTATACTTCTGAGTATTTTTTATGTTTTAGCTTCTATCCCCCGGCCTATAATAAAGGATCCTGCTAATCCGGTGTCACTCAGAGGAGCGTTGGCAAGACGACGTGAAAATCCAGAAATTGTAGCAAAATGTGGATTAGCTGCTGATTTGGTTGAAACTGCTACAGTTCTGTATGCAGAAAGGTAGACGTCTAACCTTGTGGAGCAATTCCTAGTTAACACTAAAGTATTGATCAGTTCACATTTAACATCAAATAGTTTAAATGTGAAGATTTCATTATCAATTATGAGTTTGATTATCCCTTTGCTACCTTTCTTTTGATGTCACAAATTCGAGCTTATCTTTTCTTTCCCGTGTATCTATTTTACCATGTATATTGAGAATTTTTTTATTGGAGTAAATCGAAAAACATATTATAAGCTTTCTTTCTTCATTCAATCCGTGTAACTTTTTTCTCCTCTTGAAAAAAATGGATATTGTTTGGTTAAATCTGAAGAATAGAATTAAATGGAAAAAAAATCCATCCGACAAGGCCCTGGTTTATCGTCAAAATTTGGCTATACTTTCAGTTCCTTTTTATGTTATCATCACTTTAACGTAGGAATTATTTCTTTAAATGTATTCTGACCACAATCATCCATATTTCTGTCGAAATGTGTACCTGGCGCCTGACTGGCGCATTAAGTTTTGTGGTTTGGACATTCACTCAATGCATTTTGACATGACAAACTATTGATAGTTGAGTTTGGTGGTGTTAGATATCTTCAATCTTCATGATATCTACACTATATATCGTGCAATTTCTTAAAATATTTAAAAAAAACACGAATGCAGGTATTATGAATTAAGGTATAGTGGTGGGGATACGGAGCCATAGAGTTTTACATGAAATCAGAATAATCTCATATGGATAGGCTCGAGATGACCCCAAGCATACATATATATCACATTTAGTACTCTATTCTAGAATAAAAAGTTTGTGGTGCTTAACACTAATACATAGAACTGAACAAGTCCATGTTTTTATGTACCTCATCATGTATCGATGACGTCATTCACATAAAGTTATATTCTAACTCTTCACCTATTACTACATGCATTGATCGTATATTGGCATTATTGATTGCATTGATTATTTATATTATGACTTACTTTATTGTATAATTGCTGAATAAACCTTGGTAAGTTTATTGTTGTTACACTATTAATATGTGTCCGGATCTCACGACAGGTTTTCTATCAAAGAATCATACATATTGTTTAAAAGTGAAATGTACTATTTTGTCTTAATTTAGGCATGGCGGAGAGTTACCGAATACAGAGGTATTTAGTGCGGCTATTGCACCATATTGCCCGACGAAAAAGGCGAAGTGTGAAAACAATTGTAGATATCGGTCAGCAGATGGGTCATGTAACAATAGAATACACCCTGAATGGGGAACCACGTTTTCACCACAAATTAGGTTTCTGCCACCTGATTATGGAGATCGTATGTCATTTTACTTTTTTTATTATGCATATTATTGTTTTATGTGTTGATTCTATTCTGGTTATTGGATGACTGATTTACTGTTTTTGGCGCATTGCATTTTAAATCTGATGCTTTTTGTTATCTATTAATCATGTGTTTCTTTGTCTAAAACGTTCTCCTATTTATTTGTATTGTAGTCCTGTAATATTAAGTTGTCATTTCAATGTTATATTAAAGTGCGAGGTTTGGCATGCCACAAAACCAGTTTAAACCCATCATGTTTTCCTTTAAAAATGTCCTGTACCAATTCAGGAATATGGTCATTGTTATGTTATTGTTCGTTTCTGTGTGTATTACATTTTAACGTTGCGGTTTTTTTTTAGTGTAAATTAATAAGACGTGTCAAGGTATTTGTCTACTTCAAATTCATGTATTTGGTTTTGATGTTATATTTGTTATTATCGTGGGATTTTGTCTAATGCTTGGTTCGTTTCTGTGTGAGTTACATTCAGTGCTGTGTCGTTGTTCTCCGCTTATATTCAATGCTTTTTCCTCGGTTTTAGTTTGTTACTCCGATTTTGTTTTTTGTCCATTTATTTATGAGTTTGACAGCGGCATACTAATGTTGCCTTTATTTAACACCACTTTAAGTCCTACTGGAGGAAGCCAGATTTGAAAGATAACCTATCTTAGGAAAACGAAAAATCCGACGCATTTAATCAATATTTTTTAGACAAATTCGAGACTTGCCAGTCAAATGATACTTTAGGGAAAATAAAGTAGTATTTTGATTCCACCCTTAATACAGTGCAAATTATTAAAGATAACAGAACCATTTTTAAATATGTCTTGCGCTTCTTTTCAGAATTTGATATTGGTGTAGTACCACGTTCAACAAGTGTGACGGGCCACAAACTGCCTAGTCCGAGAGAGATAAGTAATAGTGTACACGACGCTGGGATGACAGCTCCTAGAGACCATATTTATAATATCAACCTAATGCACTTTGGTTTAGTAATCTTTCATGATGTTATATCAACCCCATTACGTCAGGGTAAGTCCATAAGTGCACCCCATTACGTCAGGGTAATACCAGTTTATTAAGTCATCATCAGAGAAGGTATAGAAAGTAACTGTAAGGTTGATCTTTTTGGTCCCTTGAATTCAACAACAATCCTACATCTACATCTACAAAATAACATCTGTCCGATGTTCGGTATTTATATTTTGAATTTCGTCTAACATGGCTTAATGGTTATATTAAGGTAAAAAAAAGAAAAATACTACCAAATTGCTTCATTTTGAGATCTTGTCATCATTTGGATAAGAGCAACAGCTTTACAATAAAATCAATTGTGATTCAAAAAGTAATGATATACGCTAGGTATATAAACCAACACGGGACACTTTATCTGAAAGAATCAAAGCTGTTTGATTATTCATTAATTTGAAAAAAGCGAAAGATACCAAAAGATATTAAAGCTCTTACGTCGAATTAAAACTGACAATGTCATAAAAAAACGTAAACAGACGTTAAATGACTATCATCTCAATTTGATATTTAGATGTCAAAAACGTTTGCCTGATCTGTTCATTGGTCAATTTAGCTGAATTCATAATTGACCGTTTTAGAATCTAGATAATCAATAGTAAATTTTATAGATCGTACCAGAAAATTTACATAGCGTCATTGGTTAAATTTAAAGTATAACATGTTTAACCAATTACGACATTTGATGTCTACTTTTGAAAACCCAGGATGCATTAGATTCAGAAACAGCGAATTTATGTGACATTGCGTTTAATTTCAATGACGGATAATGCAGACATAGATTGAGACACATTGATTGTTCTTTTTATTCAGTCTGGCGCAAATACAATATTTCAGCACTGGTATCTATGATGCGTATATTCGTCTGCAAAAGACTCATCATTTACACTTGAATCATAAATAGCTTAAAACATTGTGGACCAAAAGTTCATAAAAGTTTTACCAAATACAGCTTAAGTAATCTATTCCTGAGGTAGAACAACCTTAGTACTTCAAAAATTAAGTTTTGTTAACAGTGAATTTATAATTATCAATATATCAATGATAATTGATGTTAATTTATAAGATTGGATTTAAACTATTTATGTTAATTTAAAACCTATTCGTTTGTTGCATTTGAAAACTTCAATTTGTATAAAAAAAAATCTTGATATATGCACAATACACTGTAACATAATTTTGTTCATTTTACTTTTATTTTACCCTGCGAAGATGTCGATGAAAATATTGTTTGCTGCATCGGGGACAAACCCGTCAAAAGGTAGGAATGAAAATAGTTTATGTTGCATTGTGCGACCCGTCAAAGGGTAGGAATGAAAATATTGTATGCTTCATCCGAGACAAACCCGTTAAAAGGTAGGAATGAAAATATTGTATATTGCATCCGAGACAAACTCGTCAACAATTAGGAATAAACATATTGTATGCTGCATCGGAGACAAACCCGTCAAAAAGTAGGAATGAAAATATTGTTTCCTGCATCCGAGACAAAGCCGTCATAAGATAGGAAGGAAAATATTGTATGCTGCATCAGGGACAAAATCGTCATAAATCTAAAAGGATAAAAAAAGTACAAAGTTGAAGAGCACTTAGGACCAGAATTCTTAAAAGTTTTGCCAAATCCAGTGAAGGTAATCATGCCTGAGATAGACATTTACAATATGCATAATATGTGTTACATGTTAGAGACGCAAATTAATTTACAAAATAGTAATACTCTACATTCAAAACATTATATATGCATGCATTTTTTTTTCTAATATGTGACTACTGAAAAATTTGAAATCCTATTTAAGCGATTGAAAAATATATGAAGAAAAATCAATTGAATTTTTGTTATTATTTAACTGACACTGTTTCAATTTTCGCCTTAACAAAAATTCAGAAGAATTTCATAATTTACAGTATGCTTTCTCATGATACATTATCTATTTTTAGACCAGCATGTTTTCCGTTTTTCACACTACCAGGCGAATTCAGTCATACATGTCGGAGTTTTGTGAGATCAGAAATAGCTCCATCACAAGGGTGCTTACCAGGTATAAATTTCATTACAATAGTTTCCATTATTTTTTGTTAACAATTGCTTTGATATAGCGTCATATAAATGTATGTTATGCGTCTACATAAGGCCGATGCACAGCCAGTATAAAATAGAACAATCTGCCTGGTACATATATGCTTGAACGATTTAGAACATACATGAACCAAAATAAATTGGTTTAATGTAAATGTTATGCTACAACTAGTTGTGTTTAATTTCTAAATATAGTAACATAGCTAAATTCTTATAATTTCAATTTCATCATGGGAAACTTTTTTCGCAATCTTGAACCATTGACGGATGAAAATAAGTTTGATATTTGTGTTACGACTCAAAAAGCTATCAATGTCTTACTCTAAGCTGCAGTATCAAAACAATATTAGATCAATGTCATAAAAAAATATAAACTTTTTTGTACTAGGCGGTAAATCTGGATAATGGATCGGTAGAACCTTGGCCTGCTCCAATTTTTAAGCCTCATACAAAAAATTTAGATTTTCCTCACATTATCCTAATATTGTATCTGTCGGTGTCAATTCTACATGCACAGTTTGTTTTATTTTCTCCCTGTTTGCGTATTAATATATTCAGTACATTTAAATATACAATAACTGTTTAGTGTCTTTGAATATCAGCTGTATTTGTACGAAGCTAAGAAACAGGTGTAATGCGAGCTTTAGGTAGGAACTACTCCTGTTTCTAGCCGAGTAAAAATACAGGTGATAATTGAAATACTAAATAGTTATTGTCTATACCTGCAATTAATTTTGAATATTTGTTTTTGCTTTGAAAGACACAAAAACTCACATTTAAGGCATTAATTTTCGATACAAAATACCTAGGGTTCCGCGTAGTAATAATGAAATCACAAATTAAGCTGAAGACGGTTCGCAAAAAAAGTATTTCGAATGGTCAATAATAATGCATTGTTCAAGGTGAATCATTATCTATTGTAAAATAACAACTAATTTTAACAATGGTAAAAAATAATAAAACATTGTCCAATTTGAAATAGAAGTGTACGAGTTTTCTGCGCTTCAGAATTTTGAACTGACCTTGCCAATCACTTAACAAGAATACCGAAATTGACATCGTTGATTTAGTTTCCCATGTAACATTCAGGTGAAATCGATGATTGTCGTCGTAGAAAATACTTTTTTTGTTTTTGAAAAATTGGTTTAATTTGTATTGCTCTAAAGAAATATTTGAAAACAAACAGATCGCATAAAAGTATAAAAGTAATCTTAAGTTCGCATAAGGTCAAACAATACGTCATTGAAATGCAACTGCAATACACATTCTCAGGTCACACATTTCATACAGCTGCGGCAGTGGGTGGAGATTAAAGTGATATCTGTATATTATACAGATACAGCATAGTGATATATGTAGGGCTGTATCTGTATAGTAAGACACCCAATTGCAGGATATAACTATTTAACAGCTTAATATCTACCTTTAGTACGTGAACACAAAAAACTTTTCATGAAACATTAATCAATCCAAACATTTAAAAATTCAAATGATATTGCTCTATCATTCAGCGATTGTTTTGATATTTTCAAGATAAACTAAACAAAAGGGACATTTAAACTCAGAAGTAGAAAGTACAACAGTTTACAATAGAACACGAAACACAACATAAACAAACTAAAGACTGAGCAATACGAATCCGAACAAAAATCTTGAGGTGATCGCAGGTGCTACAGAAGGAAAGGCAAAATCTGCTTCACTTGGGGCACACTTTGCTAATTTTAATACAAAATAGGTGACAAGTCTAATTAGATCGGAAACATTCTAGGAGTGGACGAGATTGTAGTTACAGCAATAACAACATTTCCCGTGTCAACTGTAAAACACATATTCTGTTACGGTTAGCCAGCTTGTTATTGTGTCTGTAATAACAACGAAGGGATGATTTTAAATCCATTGAATTAAAGTTTTTGTTTTAATACCAAGGAAGGAAATACAAGCTCTGGAATGTCGTATCAATCGGAGATATATGCTCCGTATGCAAGCGCTGTTAAATTATTTCTACATAGAAATAAAAAGTCACAATTGGGATGCCTTCACACGAATTACAGATGAAGTTGAAGTCATCCCTCCGTAAATTTTACGGACGTCAACACGAATTGGTTTACCATTATGAAATTACCTATTAACAAATGATATCGGATATCTTCCTTATGTAGTTAATACAATATCCTCCCCTTTTCACGAATGCGACCTATCGATTTAGACCAATTAACAGATTTGTAATAACATAAGTAAAACGACGGTTGTCACATGTGGAGCAGGATCTGCTTACCCATTCGTAGCACCTGTGATCACCCCCAGTTTGTGGTGTTGTTCGTGTTGCTTAGTCTTTCCTTTTCTATGTTGTGTATGCGGTTCTATTGTTTGTTTTGTCTTTATAAATAATTTTTAGCCATGACGCTTTCCGTGAATTCTTTAAGTTTGAATGGCGTTCTGGTATCTTGTGTCCCTCTTCTACAACGTAATAAAGAATTGTTTTTAAATAACAGGTCCAAGTAATCAGATGAATCAGAAGACATCTTATTTAGACTTGTCATTGATCTATGGTAATTCAATAGAGGGAGTACAGAGATTTAGACAGTTTGGTTCAGGTAAGACTTGTAATCAATTTATGGTAATTCTATAGAGGGAGAACACAGATTTAGACAGTTTGGTTCAGGTAGGACTATATGGACACTTGTTTTATATCAGCGTCAAATATTTTAAGTCTTTAACGCTGCTCTGGTGTCCAATATTTTAAAAATGGTACGTATGATCAATTTATTGATGCTAGTCATGCTAGGATAAATACGATTTGAGGAGATTGGATCAGAAATGACATTATCTCAACTCAATGCTAGGCGAACAATTATTTTGAAAGCTGGTTTATGTAAGACGAAGAGAAATATGGTCACTTGATCTTGCAGTAAATAGTTATCAACAGTACCAGGATTATAAAACGCTTGCTGAAGTGGGGCGTCCGTTTGGCTGTGCGGGATGTATCAAGTTCGCAGTCACGTCCGGTCAGAAGGGGGGCGTTAAATCCGATGCCTCGTGTAAAGAGAGTGCCACGCTCTTTGCACGTTAAGAACCCTTGCAGCAACTCTTTGATGGGTCCGTAGGTGGCCTGTTGCAAGGCCAAATGTCTGTCCCATATCCAATATACCCTCTTTTTCCGGTGGCAGTCCAAATTTCTCCGACCATCATCCCAGATGGCCTCTATTGTATCAACCTACCTATTGTATTTATTGTGAACTTGTTCTCGTCCTGAATATGCATAAAATATTTGCCACTGGACGTTAAGCAACCAACAATCAATCAATCATGTAAGACGACATTGAAACTCAATCCTAGCAGAACAAAGTTTTTAAAAGTTTGGATCATTTAGCAATTTATTAAAACTTACTGCTAAAAGGTAAAAGATCGAAAAGTTCATATAGGAAAATATTAAAACTTCCTGCTGGGATAGGTTAATCAATTATTTGGACAAGTTCATGTATATATAAAACGAAGCCATGTATGTACGTTTATTATATTTTTACGAATCTATAACGCGTTATCGACAAAATATATTTAAATCAGTGATTGTTGATTGAAAGCTAATCAACCTCGGGTTTGTTCAAATTGATTTACAAATGAGTAAATTTATATTGCCTTTCCTTTTTGGTTAGATTTCACACGTTCCAATTTGTGTATTAAACTCTATCCTGCAATAAAGGCAACAGTAGTATATCGGTGTTCAAAGGAAATAATAGGGTTAAGGTAGTCAGGCATTAGTCAGGGGTTTAGCGCCATCTTGAATTGTACAATCGCAGTAAATGATCGGTCAAGTTATTTGCCCAAATCTTCAAATTCGGAGACATATTTGCAATTTGAAGGTTTCACTGTTTATTCATATAAAGAAATGATTTTTAAATACTTTATTTCAAATATGCCATATAAAAGGAGATAACTCTTTTAGTACAACATTTATATTGGACATATACGGAAATTATTTTCTTACTTGTAGCAAGATTACAAATTTGGTGACATCATTTTCTCTTTTTAGTTTCTTAAAAATATATTATAAAACTTATCTTCTCATATTTATTTCAAAATTCTGTCTCATACAAAAAGATACAAAGGTACCAGATTTCTTTTTACGCCAAAAAATCTGGTTTTTTTTCATGAACAATCGAAGCCAAATATTGGCAATTTTTATCAATTTATCTTAAAAAGCAATTATAAATCTTCATTTTGGCAAAAGTATAAACAAAATATGTCACTTTTGTTTTACACCCCTGAACTATCTAAAATGGTATATAGGTATGATTTGGTTCCCGAAGAATCAGTTATAACAGTCTTATTACGTTTTTTCCACTCCGGAAATATCGATACAGTAATGTACGGTCAGAACATGTTTCAATAACAGTTAATTTTTTTTTAAATTGTGATAATATAAAAAAGTTCGTTTGACTAGAAAAACGTGGCTTTTCCACTTTCTAAACCTCAAACCAAATCTTCGTATATCTATCAATATTATTTTTAAGTGTCATATGCTTCTATCTTAACATGCGTTCCTATGTAATTGTAGGTCACCCAGTCAGTTTTGATGCAACTTTAACCATATTTCACGTTATCTTTCTACGAGAAAACAACAAAATCCTGCGAGATTTAAAACAACTTGGATGGAGTGGTGAAAGTCTCTTCAACGAAACACGGAAAATTATGTCAGCTATCTATCAACATATTGTGTATACAGAATATGTACCAGCAGTTATAGGACAGGACGCCATGCTGATATATGGTTTGAAAAGCACCCGGTATGGACATAACACTATGTATAATCCGAAAAGTGATGCAACAACAAGTAATGTTTTTGCTACTGCCGCTATACGCTTTGCTCACTCGACTTTTGATACGTTTGAAAAAGATGTTATTCAAGGATTTTCTCCTGAAACCTTTCAGAATTACAGCAACATTGTTACTAACTCTCCTTCATCCTCTACCCTTTTTACACGATTCCAAAGCAAGACTGATAGATTTATGACTGATTTTGGACGAAACAAGCTTTGGGAATCTGAGCCTAAGAACAGTGTTGACACAATGTCATTTGATATCCAAAGAGGAAGAGATCATGGTATACCGTCCTACAATAGATGGCGAGAGTATTGCGGATTAAGACCAATACTCCATTTTGGAAAAGGCATTATGGGATTTGCTGACCATACCATAGGAGCTACTAAAGCTCTTTATTCTGTATATAGGTATGTGATTCTTTATCACATAATAATTGAACTGATCGTGTTGCTATCATATTTTCATTTTAGGTGTTTTTAATACTGAAAACAAAACAGCAGGCTTACAATTAAATTAAATGAAACGGGAAACATAGCAGTTGAATAAAACGGGAATGATTGTACATACACCCATTATTAGTGCAAAGTGCAGACAGGTAGTTGTTGAAAAGTTTCATGGAATAAAATACACGATTTTCAATTAACATGATTAAAGCGTTGACTAGGGCAAATTGACATTTTACATCAAATATTTAATACATGTAATATCACAATGTCCTTCCACGTGTTTTTGATGTCCCATTCATGGGCATAATGATTTTTCTGGTCTGTGCGTCCGTTTGACCGCCCGTTCGACCGTCCGTTGGTTCGTTCATTACTCTGTGCCGCTTCAGGTTAAAGTTTTTATTCGATGTAGTTGTTAATGAAGTGTAAGTCAAGTCAACTAGACATTTAGTACACATGTATCCTATGATATAATCTTTCTTATTGATTTGCCAAATTAGAGTTTTTGCCCCATAGTCATGGTCCACTTAAAATAGAAAATGATAGTGCAGATGTGGAATCCGTGTACTAAGGACACATTCTTCGTTTGCAAATACCTCTAGGTCAACCAATCTCTCATTGTCTAAAACAATAAATGACAGATGAAAGGAACATAAACTTCATTTTAGCGGGATGCAAAACAAAGCTGATTCTTAGCGCATTCGACCAGATGTAAAAAGGAGACGAACAAAAACTCATCAATCGAAAATAAATTGACAACGTCATTGCTAAAGAATAAAGACAAACAGACTAATAATATAAAAAAAACACAACATAGAAAACTAAAGACTAACCAACAACTGGGTGTGATCTAAGGTACTCCGGAAGGTTAAATCTTATATGTTATTTATAAAAAGAAAATGATAAAAATATAGTTTCTGGTTCTTCACCAGATAAACTTTTACATACATACATTATTAAAATTACATTAAAATACAAATCAATTTGTCTTATGAACAAATGAATGAATACTTGTATTTGCAAGAAACATATACATGATATGGTAAACGAAAATATATATAATATATGTCAAACAAAAACAAGCAGATAACTGTAGTTGAAGAGTACACAATAATATTATGACAATATATGTGATTTAATTTTCCAAGCTGCATTTAAATAATTGCATAGTTACAATGTCAGAGATGCAATGTAATTACAGACATCCAGACGATATAGACCTTATTTCCGGTGCCATGGCAGAGTGGCCTGTTTCAGGTGGAATTGTTGGACCCACATTTGCATGTTTGCTTGGCGAGCAGTTTGCTTTATTTAAAACCGGAGATAGGTATTTTTATGAAAATGATTTTCATCCAACAGGATTTACAAAAGGTTTGTATTAATTTGATTGGTTTTAAACTATCTGGTTAGCACAAGTTTATGTAATACCCATAACAAACGATTAGTGGAATTAATTGTGATTATAGTTATTTGATAATAATACAAAACAAGTTAATCTATTTTGTATATATTGTATTGGTTTTATTCCGTAATAAAAAAAAACAATTTGACTTCTCACAAAATTAAAAACAGATTTAGATGTCATCCAGTGTCTATCCATTAGCATGAAATCTTAAGGTTTGCGTTGTGTGTAAAGCAAAGGTCTCATTTTTCAAATGAATCGGTTAAAATGATATTGTGTTTATTATCCAAATAAGAAGATATGATATGATTGACAATGGAACAAATCTTCATTGCATGCATCTTTTAATTAGTTATCAAATGAACCAGGCTCATAATTTTATACGCCAGACGGACATTTTGTCTTCATAAGACTCATTATTGACGCTCAGTTCAAAATAGTTATAAAGCCAAACAAGTACAAGTTGAAGATCATTGAAGACCAAAAGTTATAATACGGTGTGACACATACGGTTAAGGCGTTCATGCATAGGATACGACAATCCTTAATGTTTCGAAAAACTCATGCATAACAGGAAATGTATGACAATGACCATATGATTGATATAGATTTAAACAGCGAAGTGCTAAGAAGACACACAAAGTCATCAAGTTACCTATCGACACATTCTTGTATTGTTCAACCATATTGAATCTCGTTGTGACGACACGTGTTTGAGAACAAAATATAATATGATAGCCGATTAGTTAGCTATCCACCAGTGCAATTTAAGTGTAAGCTGATATAAGTCACCAACATTTTTTTAACAATAAGTAAAGGGCAAACTGTACAGTCAGCTTTTAAATGTACTGACATTATATAATAGGTAACAAATTAAACGATAAAAGGAAAACAACTGGCTGATTTTGACCAAAACATTTACGAAAATTATTATGACAGACTTAGACTTTTGCAATAGCTTGCGAGAGGAAAGGAAAGATAGGATTGAAGCAATGCTATCAAAGAGCATACATGTGGTCATTTGGTACACAGGTATTCTTGAAGGGCAAATACATTTAGAAGAGGTTCATAACGTGTTCCATATGTGATAATCATCAAGAATTTGGGGGTATCGATTGATGAAATTCCAAGAAACTGTTTGAGTTTTTATTTCTTTTAGGTCAATTACGACAAATTAAGAGGCAAAGTTTATCATCAGTGATGTGTCGTCATGTTAAGGTACCTGCTGTTCCACAGAATGCTTTCATATCTCCAAAAGCAGGGTAGGTTTAAATAATATTCGGACAGGAGTCCAAATGTATGCATAAAATTTGGTTCTCAGATGAATTATCATACCTGTCATATTTCCAAGATATGGGTAGGTAAAGATAAAAAAATTCTGGTGAACTCTTTCTTTTCTGGTTAGCACAGATCAAAATCGTTTATGGGTGAACTCCAATGCTGGTAAGAACCTTAAATAGTTTTAACTTAAAAATTACAAGTTATTAATGTTCAGTTTATACATGTGGTACATTTTTTTCCAAAGCTTTTGAAGTTTCCTTTAAAATGGCTATAGCTTATCCATGTTAGGATGTAGCGACAAAAAAATAAGTTTATTAACTTGGTTGCCCATTTAATCCGTATTCATGAATGTTAAACTTAAAACAGTGTACATGAGTTAATAGACTTCGTAAAAAAAGACGGAAGATGCGAAGAGGAAATTAAAATTCTACGAAGAGAGTAACTGCCAACGATTAAAAGACATCAAAAGATGACGAATTAACGAACAAGTCCAAACAATGCTACATAGAAAGCTGAAGACTGGTCAAATCTACATTAAATGTATAAGGTGCTAGGATAGAGCAGCGAAAGATACCATATAGATTGATAGTCATACTCATAGATTGAACATAAACAGACAAAGCAATGGCTATCAAAGAAAAAGATAAACAGACAAATAATAGTACAAAAGACACTACTTAAACATAGAACACTTAACAGTAAGCAACACGAATCCCATCAAAAATGGGCATGATCTCAGGTGCTTCGGAAAGAAAATTATCAATCATGCCACCTTAAGAACGATAACATTTAAAAAGAAGTGTATATTTTTATCCCTTTTTATATGGAAAAAAAACTTGATGCAGAATTAAGGTGCAACCAAATACATCAATACAATTAAATTTTATGACGAAACAACATTTAACATTATTGCCATTTAAAGACAGATGTATTATATCGTAGTTATGTATCAATAAAAAACAGCATAACTTTAAAAAAAAAACATCATGAAGAGACAGTGACGAGAAAGACATTTCAGGTAGAAGAAAACAAGAGTCAAAGTTAGAGAGAGCAAAACAAAAACAAGACCGACAAAAACGACAAACAGTCTACAAACTCTCATTCAGAAGATTCCACGATCAACTAATACAATCCTTCTCACCAATTACCTTGCTTGTCATTCACCATTGCATCATGGTTACGATACCAAAAATATAAACCATAAGCAAATGTCGACTTTGCAAATTAGTATCACCATCTTTCTTGAAAATCCAAAACAACGACGTTGATTGGCTCTCATTTTCTTTTCAGTGAACCACTGGTACCCTGCATGACCTTTCCTAAACTCGACCTCAGAGAATGGGCTTTACATGGAAGAGTGTAGAAATTCATTAAATGAAATATTGTACAGAATTAAAAATAACTTGACTTTTGTCATTTGAATTATAATTTATGATACACAAAATGAATCATAACCGATATTATCCGATTGTGGACAGGGTGTTGTTTCTGTAACTGTAACCGTATCATAACAACATTAAACCTTCAATCAAATGATACGTTTATTGAGTAATGAATACAAATACATAATTTTTGTTTGCTCTTTTAAGTTTCATACACATTGAATAAGTCATTTGTTAAATCTAGGTTGTGTGTATTTCAACTTTGAATTTTTACCATTGGTCCACTGAACATAGAAAATGATAGTGTGGGTGGGGCATCCGTGAACTATGGACATATTCTTGTTTTAGAATTATCTTTGAGTTTGATATTTTATGTTAAGTTAGGGTTAGGTTCGTCTCACGTATTTTATTAGGGTATATGATACACCTAATGGGAGAGGTTGTGCTTGATTTGAATATGATGAAGACATAATCTGTTAATCATTTTAAATAAGTTTTGTAGCTTACATGTCAGCACTTGCTAGTAGTCCTTTATGTAAAATGCACCACTGTCAGTTTTCTAAGTGTCTTCTGTTACCTTTTCTGTTACCTTTTTTTTGTTGGACTTTTGTTTATTTTACATTGGCTAGAGGTAAAGGGGAAGGGTTACGATCTCACAAACCATGTTCAACCCCACCGCATTTTTGTTAGTCTTAATGTGTCTTTAATTCTAGTTCATTTATATGTTTATATGTTTAGTGTGACGTCCATTTTCACTAAACTTTGTTTATGTTTAAAGGCGAACTAAACCCCGCCTCAAATTTTTTGAGGCCTTTGGCTGTCATGGCTTGCGCCATTTTCATTCTCAATTTTACTTTCTACTATATCATGGAAAGAACTTTTGATTTTGTTCTGATTGTTATTTCGTTTTCTTCTTCCGTCACATTTATTACTTGCACTAAAAAAAATAAGGTCATAGGTCATTAAACTTATGTTTAATACAAAGGGGAAATAACTGTTAGATGTAGTGCTTATATCGCTTCATCCAACATTGGACAAGACATCCTCAGGATAAAACGAGGAATCTGGTTTGTATGTCTTGTTTTCTGTTACGGTGAAGGTGGAAACGCTTACAATGAAACCCAAACGGTAGAACAGGGTCATTTGCAATCGAGAATAAACTGTGTAATCTATAATACTAAAATTACGAGGTCCAATTTGTCAGCCGTCATCACGTGAAAACGATGAATCAAAGAATTCAACTTTATATATAACAAATATAGTACAATAGTGTTGATTAAAAATTACACCACTCCAGGCCCATTTGTTATCCACGTAATTAATATTGCCAATAGTTAAGAAGTTCAGGGTCGAGCCCGACACCGATACCAATAGTATATTAACTGTTACCTATTCCTACATGATCTGTATGTTCAGCATTTGACAGGCGCACCACCAAAATGTGTATTTACAATTTTGCTGCATACTGTTGAGTAAAAGGTACTCCATTCCAGGCCCTTTTGTGTTGCAAATTAATAATATTACCAATAATTGATAGGTTCCAGGTCGACGGGTTCAAACAGAAAGATTTTAAAAGCAGAGAAAACTGTGCATCTTATAATCGGCATAACTTTATCAGATGACAATACCAATACTAAAATAAGGCATACGCATAGTTAAATACTTTAGTCACGAACCCGCAATATCACGGGTGTGTTCTAGTATTATATAACAAATATCCAAGATATTTCTAACTAAACAAAATGGACATGCAACATTTAAATCTAATGGAAGAAATAACAACATAATATAGAATAATTGTTTAGAAAACATTGAAAGTTTTTTTTAATATGTGTTTAAGTAGGTACTTTTGCAAGACATCCTGGAAGCAAAACAATTTTTTGTCGATTATAATTTTTGAGCCTACCAACTGGTTCAATTTTAAAATAGAGATAGTCCAGTAAGAGCTAAATGTGGCCTAAAATTAAAAAAAAAATTACCTTGCTTGTCATTCACTATTGCATCATGATTACGATTCAAAAAAATATAAACCACACGCAAATGTCGACTTTTCTAATTAGAATCACCATCTTTCTTAAAAATCCAACACAACGACTTAGCATCTACTGTATTTATATTTCTACAGTGAAGATTCCAGTACATTAATTCGCTTAAAGCTTCGTGCGTTATTCTCACACAAGCTTGCCAACTGGCTTTTAGACATAACATTATTCAACGATATCAACTGAATATTGAAACGATATCAAATGAATATTTAAACGTTATCAAATAAATATTAAAACGATACCAAATGAATATGCGAACAATACCAAATGAATATTTAAACGATATAAAATAAAAATTCAAACGATATCAATTGAATATTTAAACGATATCAACTGAATAATCAAATGATATCAAATGCATATTAAAACAATACCAAATGAATATGCGAACAATACCAAATGAATATTTAAACAATATCAAATGAATATTCAAACGATATAAAATGAATATTCAACCGATGTCTAATGAATACTCAATCGATATCAAATTTGTATTCGAACAATACCAAATACAAGTCAATCTATACAAACGATCGATTATCTTCTCGAAAGAGGCTGAATATATCAAATGAGTATTCATGACAAAATAACGTCTGCCAATCAGAAGACGCGTTACATCATAAAATATCTTATGAATAAATATTTAAACGTAACCGAATAAATATTCCAACAATACCAAATGTATATTCGAACACTACCAAATGAATATTCAAACTATGTCAAATGAATATTCAAACGATATCAAATAGCTTCAAAGAATATGAAATATATTTTAGAACGATTTCAACGGAATATTCAAACGATATCAAATGGATATTCAAACAATTTAAAATGAATATTCAAACGATATCAAATGAATATTCAAACAATATCAAATCAATATTCAAACTCATTAAACGGGATATACAAACGATCGATAATCGTCCATAGATGGGCGGACGATACCAAAATAATATTCCACTTCATAAGTCGATATATACAAACGATCGATAATCTATTATAGAGAGACTGGAAGATACAAAATGATTATTCAAAAAAATATTCAAACGATTTCAAATAAATATTTAAACAATATAAAATGAATACTGGAACGATATCAAATGAAAATTCAAACGATATCAAATGAATATTTAAACGGAATCAAATGAATATTTATACGATATCAAATGAATATTCAAACAATATCAAATGATTTTTAAAACGATATCCAATTTATATTCGAACAATACCAAATAAATATTCAAACAATATAAAATTAATATTCAAACGATATCAAATGAATATTCAAATAATATCAAATCAATATTCAAACTTCAAACAGGGTTTTTTTCTGATCATGTTTTTGATTTTTACCTAAATTGCCTGATTTTAACAAAGACTGGCATTTAAATAATCATTGCTATGATTGTCAGAAAGTCATTTAAAATGAGAAATAAGTATGGAACGCCAAAGCTGCCTTATGATAAAAATAACCATGTCATTAATGTAAGATATATAGCATGAAGCATATGTTCAATACTTTAAAGACATTTTGGCTATAATACTCTGTCAATTCGCTATATCACTAAAATACATTTATATACTATAAAGACTTTTGACTAGAAAACTCTTGTCAATTCGTTATATTGCTAAGATACATTTATATACTTTAAAGACATTTGGCTAGAAAACTCTGTCAATTCGCTATATCACTAAAATACATTTATATACTATAAAGACTTTTGACTAGAAAACTCTTGTCAATTCGTTATATTGCTTAGATACATTTATATACTTAAAAGACATTTGACTATGATATTCTGTCAATTCGCTATATCACTAAACTACATTTATATACTATAAAGACATTTGACTAGAAAACTCTTGTCAATTCGTTATATTGCTAAGATACATTTATATACTTAAAAGACAATTGACTATGATATTCTGTCAATTCGCTATATCACTAAAATACATTTATATACTATAAAGACATTTGACTAGAAAACTCTTGTCAATTCGTTATATTGCTAAGATACATTTATATACTTTAAAGACATTTGGCTAGAAAACTCTGTCAATTCGCTATATCACTAAAATACATTTATATACTATAAAGACTTTTGACTAGAAAACTCTTGTCAATTCGTTATATTGCTAAGATACATTTATATACTTAAAAGACATTTGACTATGATATTCTGTCAATTCGCTATATCACTAAACTACATTTATATACTATAAAGACATTTGACTAGAAAACTCTTGTCAATTCGTTATATTGCTAAGATACATTTATATACTTAAAAGACATTTGACTATGATATTCTGTCAATTCGCTATATCACTAAACTACATTTATATACCTTAAAGACATTTGACTAGAAAACTCTTGTCCATTCGTTATATTGCTTAGATACATTTATATACTTAAAAGACAATTGACTATGATATTCTGTCAATTCGCTATATCACTAAAATACATTTATATACTATAAAGACATTTGACTAGAAAACTCTTGTCAATTCGTTATATTGCTAAGATACATTTATATACTTTAAAGACATTTGGCTGGAAAACTCTGTCAATTCGCTATATCACTAAAATACATTTATATACTATAAAGACTTTTGACTAGAAAACTCTTGTCAATTCGTTATATTGCTAAGATACATTTATATACTTAAAAGACATTTGACTATGATATTCTGTCAATACGCTATATCACTAAACTACATTTATATACTATAAAGACATTTGACTAGAAAACTCTTGTCAATTCGTTATATTGCTAAGATACATTTATATACTTAAAAGACATTTGACTATGATATTCTGTCAATTCGCTATATCACTAAACTACATTTATATACCTTAAAGACATTTGACTAGAAAACTCTTGTCAATTCGTTATATTGCTTAGATACATTTATATACTTAAAAGACAATTGACTATGATATTCTGTCAATTCGCTATATCACTAAAATACATTTATATACTATAAAGACATTTGACTAGAAAACTCTTGTCAATTCGTTATATTGCTAAAATACATTTATAAACTTTAAAGACATTTGACTAGAAAACTCTGTCAATTCGTTATATTGCTAAGATACATTAATTTATCATATACTTGTATAAAATTTTACTAAAATTTTACAGTTTAATAATATTTGAAAATATCAAAAGGCTATGAAAGGATTACTAGGTTTATTGACCAGATTCTTAAGAATTTCCATAGCGGGCTGATAAAGGTACCTTAATTGACTGCTTCCGGTATGTTATCACATGCCTTTCCGTTAATTTCCGTGACGTTTATCACATGCAACTTCGTGCATTTCCGGAAATTTGATTGAAAACGACAACAGAACGCGGGAAACGGCAAGTGATAAGACTTTTCTAAAAATAGTTGAGGAGCAAAAATGAATTAAGTTAAACTTGTTTTAAAAGACATAAATGAGTTGACAATATTATTGACGAACATGACAAAACAAATAAAATGCTTGTTATATCAATAAAACAATTAAAGACGTTAAGAATTTGTTTTGGTTGTCTGTAAATATTTTCTGAAAGTGCAAAGAGAAACAAAATTGATTTTAATAGTTTTTGTCTGTATATCTTCTGCTGAAGTATATGATAAAAAGATAATTACATGTCATTTTCATATCAGACCCTTTATCGGCCCTCGTTCATGATATCAGCCCTCGAGCCTGCGTCGTCGTTAACTTTTACAAAAATCTTCTCCTCTGAAACTACTGGGCCAAATAAAACCAAACTCGGCCACAATCATCATTGGGGTATCTAGTTTAAAAAATGTGTCCGTTGGTCCGGCCAACCAACCAAGACGGCTGCCATGGTTAAAAATAGAACATAGGGGTAAAATGCAAATGTAATGAGTAATTGGAAAATTCTTCATAAAGAGATAATTTTTCTATGGATTCCGAGTCATTTTGGAATCCATGGAAACACGGTTGAAGAGCAGGAAGTAAAACATGCCATGGAGGACCTTTACTCTAACTGTGATATTCCATTTACCGATTTTAGATCAAATATAAATATTAGAGAATATGTTTGTTATATATGGAAAAATTAAAGGAGTTAAAAAGATGATAATAAAGCTAAATTAGATAAGCCTTTTAATAATTTTATGTACAGAAAAGATCAGTGTGCTATTTTAAGATGCTGTATTGGTCCTACTAGAAGACCACACGAGTATCTTTTAAAAATGAAGATGAACCACAATGTATACCTTGCAATTGTAAGTAATGTATTGACTTTCTAATATTTTGAATGAAGTATTTCAATGTCAATATAATATAAAACGTATGATTTATTTATTAGAGTCCCAATTACAATAAGAAGGACTATACATTTAAAACTTTGCAAATGTGTTTTTTATGTTAAAATGAACATAATTAGATAAATAGTGAAAACAAATGAAGGGTTTTCCACATCAATTTTCAAAGTTATTGGAAGGAAGTTATTGCCGGTTTATTTAAAGTTAAAATTGGCATCTCATCATAAATTCCTACATACTGATGCGATAAATAAATTGTATCTTCATATTATTGAGTGAAGTAAGGGATATAATGTGCTACTTCCGACGAAATAAATTTCAATTCCGGTCTCATATGATAGCTTCTTTTACACTGTTTGGAAAAATATATAGTTTCTATATAGTTTCACTTCCGGTTTATTGAAATTCACTTCTGTCTGGAGTGATAAGTTTATGTTTTAAAATTTCAAAATATAAAGAATCCGAATACTTTTTCATGAAAAAAATGCAAAAAATGGCTACTTCCGTTTTTTTCAAGGTCACTTTAGGTTAACATTTTCCAAGGTCGTATGGCATCCAACCTTTTGGAAAAAGTTCAAGTGGCTTTATTATGAACCAAGTGGAAAAATAAATCAATATTAACAATATACTTAGACATTTCAGGGGCAGTAACTCATATAAAATGTAATTAGATTGTTTCAGACTAAATTTAACCTATCTTTTTTGCAATAAAACAAACAGTTTGCTTATATATATTCAAATAGAAAAAAATCTTGATATTCAAAGTTTTCAATCAAGACAAATGTTATGTAAATTTCGCATAAGTGCCCACCAATTACGAATAGAAAAAGAGCGACATAAGAACAAACCTATATAAAGGTCACAGAGGACTTGTAATTTTTGTTCTCATAATGATATTGAAGATGAGTTTCATTTTTAAATTAACTGTCCATTGTATAATCAATGTTGGGAATCACTGTTTGCACAAGCTCATGAACACTGTCAAAATTTTAATAACTTAGACTGCAAATCAAAATTTTTATGGTTAATGACCACTGAAGATCAACATGTTAAGCATTTTTCTTATCCAGAGTTTTGAATTGAGATCCACAATTTCTGTTAATGGCTGAATCTCTTTTAGTTTATCCATATATTTTAAATTCAAAAATTAAATTTAAGTGCACATTTCTCTATGTGTATGCATATTTCTTCTATTAATATATAAATGCTTATATATGCATTAACAAACTGCATTCAACCTCTAAGGTGCTTATCATATTCTTGCAATTGTCAAAAAATATAATTATATATATAAATATCTAGTAATTGGTTGCTGTGTGTACATGGGAGAAAAATACCCTTATATCTAATCAGTTGGGCTGCATTTCATTTTTATGCAACTCAACTATCTGTTTAAAGGGGAATAATCCTTACAGAAATTGATTGTCTCCCACATTACTTACTATTCCATGTGCATGCAATAACTGTTCAGTGTTCTATTGTCATGTATTTCATTTTATCATTTCATTGTTATAACAAATCATTGTATTTAATTTTAAACCCGCAAGGGTCCATGATTGGAGTAATAAAGTATTCTTATTCTTATTCTTTTTCTTATATACCTGTAAAAGTGTTGGAGAAAATGCCCAAAAAAGGAAGTTACATTGTGAATTTGACCTTGACCTGATTTTCTAAGTTCAACCCAAGGGGCCTCATATCAAAATATTTAAGGGTTATACGGTTGACAGTTTATGAGTTAAAAAGTATACAGAACAAATTTATTTGGTAAAGGTTAATAACTCATTTCAAATTTTATCGAATGGCTTCGATCCAAATGAGCCAAAAATAACTATTTAGAAAATGAATGTTGTTGATATCTTGTTTTTTGTTACAAATGACATGCTCACACTTGATAAACAGTGAGAAGGGAGATAATTCTTACAGCACAAATTGTTCGGCTTAGCAGGTTGAAAATTAAAAGTGCATACACTGCACGATACAATATAAGAAATTTCTAAGCGACACATAGCGAATTAAATATTTATCACAAGAACAGAATTTGGTGGAAGCAATTTTTTTTTAATTGAGAACAATGAAGTTCTTTCCAACTGTAAAGAAATATAGGAAGATGTGGTATGAGTGCCAATGAGACAACTCTCCATCCAAATAACAATTTAAAAATTAAACCATTATAGTTTAAAGTACGGCCTTCAACACGGAGTCTTGGCTCACACCGAACAACAAGCTATAAAGGGCCCAAAAATTACTAGTGTAAAACCATTCAAACGGGAAAACCAACGGTCTAATCTATATAAACAAAACGAGAAACGAGAAACACGTATATATTACATAAACAAACGACAACTACTGTACATCAGATTTCTGACTTAGGACAGGTGCAAACATTTGCAGCGGGATTAAACGTTTTAATGGGCCCAAACCCTCTCCCTTTTTCTGAAACAATAGCATAACATCACAACATAGAAAAACATACGATAAAATATCAATTGGCAGATTTAACTCAATCAAAAAACGTATGATTACAGTTTTGATATGAAACCATTAAAGTTCGGTTTTAAATGTTCTATGTGATGTCAAATGATCGCTAGTTCTAAAACATACGGTTTCTATACATTTTTCTTCTAAATAAGTGGGATCATTTGCTACTTCCGGTTTAAAAATGTCACTTCAGGTTTTTTGATAGTTTGTTGACACTAAAACCAAAAGAATTTGGTTCAGTATACTTTAACATTACAAAAGTACAAACAAAAGCTACTTCCAGTGACCACAAGGTCACTTCCGGTTGGATTTCCATGGTCAAGTTGCTTGCAACCTAATACAAAAAGTTCAATGGCTTTATCATGTATAATTATGAATTGTAAGCAAAAGACAAAATCTAGAACGTCGAATATACCTATAACAATGACCCCACTTTCAAGGTCACAAAGCAATGACCTCAAATAATAAAATTAGAGGCTCTTAAGAGCTCACCTTGGTCTATGTGCATATTAAACAAAGGAAACAGATCGATTTATGAAAACGGAAAATTTTCCTGAAAATTACAAAATCAGGGGCAGCAACCGAACAATCGATTGTCCGATTTATCTGAAAATTTCAGAGCAGATAGATCTTGACTCGATAAACAATTTTACCCCCATTTCTGATTTGCTCTAAATGCTTTGGTTTCAGAGTTATAAGTCAAAATATACATTTTACGCCTATGTTCTTTTTTTAGCCATAGCGGCCAACTTGGTTGGTTTTGGCGGATCACCAGACACAATTGTGTAACCAGATACCCGAATGATGATTGTGGCCAAGTTTTATTAAATTTGGCCAAGTAGTTTCAGAAGAGTTTTGTCAAAGTTAACGACGATGGATGATGTCTTACAACTGTCTCACCATTTTCTACTTTTGAAAATGCCTGTACCAAGTCAGGAATATGACAGTTGTTGTCCATTCGTTTGATGTGTTTTGCCATTTGATTAGGGACTTTCCGTTTTGAATTTTCCTTGGAGTTCAGTATTTTTGTGATTTTATGTTTACTACTTTAGCTTGATATAACACCAGTTTTAACTTACCAAGTACAAACTATTCTTTATTCGTTCCGTTGGAAGATACAGTCAAATATAGTTTGATTTTGTTAATTGTTTTATATTTACTCCTTTTTTTATTTACCTTCGAGTTTGGTATTTTTGTAAATACTTGGTTTGTTTATGCAAAGAAGAAAAATAAATCAGTGTGTCATTACAAGATACCTAAATGCTACAAAATAACGAACGGATATCTTATGAGAAATTGATTGATCAATTTTATTCACTTTATTATTGATATTCTAAATATACTGCGATCACAGAGATATGTCTCGCCTTTTTGTAATTTTGTTGATGCAAATGTTAAAATTAAAAAGTAATACTGTAACATCTTACATAAGTTATTCAAATATTCAAAGTAAATAAACCATGACTGAGGTACATGGCTAAAATATCTCCATGTAAATGAGCTGTGCTAATGTTAATACAACTGCATGCCAAATATTATAGACTTAGTAAAAGTCGTTCAGCAATCTCATAAATTGATCTTACAGAACGCCAAGTTGTTTGGTAGTTTGGTAGACTGCTGTCAAGTTTAAGAATTTAATTATTGGGTATTTTGACTGAATTAAAATAGTCAATCTCAGTTGTATATTGATCTTACTGAATCCAGTGTTGTTTTATTGTTAGGCATATTGCTGTCAAATTTAAGACTTGCATTTATCAAGGTAAAACAGCTAGAATTTTCAGTTCGGACTAAATTCAGATAGCCATGTTTAAAAAAAAAAATCAAATCAGCTAGTATTTTCATCAAGATATACAGCTATCTCCGTTTTATATTTCTCTTACAAAATATCAGGTGATTTGGTTTATTTCTGTCAAATTTAAATATTTAAAATATAGGTATCTATCTGAGTACCCCTTGAACTGACCTTATCACTAAAACATGTTTATAACAAAGCAAACTGTTCAATGTCAATAGACCATGACTAAGGGGGTCGAGCTAAATAGTCTCCATGGAAATGAGACATGCCAATGATTATACAACTGCATACCAAATATCATTGACTTACCACTAGTGGTTCATCATAATGTTGACCTAATCATAACTAATACATTGTTAAATACGCCGCCGCTGACACCCGCATACATATGTCTAGCTTTTGACTCCGTCTGTAAAAATTAGTATGTCAACAATAATAAGATATTTTTTTTGTAAAACGCTCCTCCTGGCCATTAAATTGTCTCTTTATTAAGGACATTGGTAGTATTCTAAAATATTAATTCTTACTCTTAATGTGATATCAATCGATAATAATTTGTGTTAGAACATTACTGTCTATAACTTTCGTTTCATGTTTTTTAATTCTAATGCATTTTTTTTATTAAACGCACCTCCTGGCCATCAAATTGTCACTTTGTAATAAAAATGGTATTGTTCTTAAATATGAAATCTAACTATTAATGTGTTATCAATTGATTTACATTTTTTAAACATTTGTATCTTGAATATCACAGATATGTAAGTGAATTGGTTTAAAAGAATAGTTTAATATTGACAAAAATCCTATTGTTTTTAAAGAATAAGTTTCGATCTTATAAATACATATCAGTTTGTTCAAGCGATATACAAGTGTAGCGATTGGCGTCAAATCGATGTAAAACAAAAAAACTCAAGGACAAACTTATCTGATGCCCCTTCAACACACCACTAGAAGATAAATAAACAATTAAATGGATGTGATCAACCATCTATGTAAATAAACTGAGTTTAAATTTAAATTACCACTTAATATTAATGGAATTAGTTATTATGTATAAAGAGGTTGATATTTGTTAACAAACAGTTGAAACAAGTAGTTTTAATTGCAAAACATATACAATTAAATATACAGTGTCTAAACAACGGTGGTGTTATCAACAGTTCATCAACGACGAGTTGTAAGTTGTAAAATACATAAAAGATGTCCCTCCTTACAAAGACTTACGATTTACTTATTACCTTAGTTCTTTGCGCTTTTGTGTTGACAGCTGATACGTTTACAGAGTATTTTGGGATGAAAATTAAGGATACCTTACATGTTAGATTATTCACAGGTGTGTCGGAAGTGCAATGTTCGTATTCATGCTTCGCAAACGAAGGCTGTTGTGCTTCGGGTTATAACAAAGTTTTGATGGAGTGCAGAATGGACCTATCTTATAACTGTTGTCCTCCAAATGAAACAAATCTACACTGGAATACTCTGTACAGAGATAATTTTCGTACGTATATATGCAAATGAATTAATTATATATAGTATTTTTCGTTTCTTTTTGTTCATAAAAGATTATACCGTTGTTTGTTTCTGTTTCAAATGTTTAACACTAGTCTAGTAATTTTGGGGATTTTTGATACGTTAGGAATCATAAATCGGATGCGCCGTGTAGCAAAAGTACTATAGTCTCTTGACATGAGGACACTTCAAATAACAATGAACATATACCCTGTATACATAATATTTCAGTGGCATTCAAGTTTGTTTAACCTTTATCTCAGTCGGTGTATTACAGGACCTACCTATTGTATTCTTTTTTTTTATTCGTTCTAGTAAACAAATTGCCACTGTATTTTAAGCAGGCAACAATCAATCACCTAGTGTGGATAATTTTCTCATTGCAACCGTACCCCTATCTCCTTATCTTAATATATGTTTCAGCTCCACCAAAAGATTGCGGTGACATAAAAGGTTTAAGTGGAGTGTACACCATCAACCCTGATAGAGATAGATGTGGTTTTAGTGTCTACTGTGACATGACTACTGATGGCGGAGGTTGGACAGTAAGTACATTGACCTTTTCAACATGTAAAGAATCATGGGTTATTTCATTCAAAATCAAAATAACGTCACGTCATTGGTAACATTTCAATTGTTTATGACATTTTAACCAATCAAGACCTTTCGGTTTACACTTTTATATTACCCAGAATGCATTATATTCTAAAACGTCTAATGTGTACATATTCGGTATCTGGGGTTTATAGAAATTGTCACCTTATATTTTTCTATCGACCGTCAGTAAAATCATTACTGAAGTTACAACTTCCATTTGGCTTTGCAGTCAAATCCGATGACATCTGAAGAGAGCATCATGCTATGTTTGTTTTGAAACCTTATCTGCACCACGTCAGGAATACGACAATTGTTTTCTTTTCGATTGACATGTTTCAGCTGTTGATTTTGTCATTTGATTTTGTTTTTTGTTTTTGGAGCTTTTCGTAATGAATTTTCCTTAGATTGCATTTGATGGAAACAGTTCAAGCGTATTAGGAGCAATTTATATGGTTGAAGTTATATTGGCATTTTTACAAATATTGCCAAACAGATCGAATGATCTTTTAATATTTAGTTTTTTTATAGTTATTTAAAGTATGTTATATCATAGTGAATAATCATCTATATAGGACAACAAAACATTTGACAATATGTAACGTTTCTTTCAATAATAATAAGTTCATTTAATTGAAAGACCGAATATGACTTCAGAATTTATTGTGAGTCTGTCCTCCGCTGTTCCGATAAAGATAAGTTACTTGATTTATAAATTGCTAGTTGCAAAAAGTTTCAAATATTTAATGCATGTTCAGAACTAAATCAAATAAACATAATAGGTGTGTCTTGTAATATAAGCTGTTTGGGATGATGCGAGAGTATGGAGTAGGTCTGGGAAGAGCAGATTTCTGCATAAAATTTTCCAGTTCATCTGATTAAAGATTTTTAACACTTTTTAAATCTTCTTTAAAGTGTCTACTTTAGTCGATTCAATAAGAATGTTTGAAAGATAAAAACTGATTTAGACATTAAAGGCGTTCAAATTTAAGCTTGAATGTGAAAAATCCCCCAAATATGCCATAATAAGTCACTTTTCAGATGGTATTTGTCAAAATGAAAGGAGCCGCAAACGTGTTAACTTTCAACCTTTATGTATATTATGTATTACAAGAACAACTTACATTTAAATATATAGACTGAAAACAAATCCGTGCACTTACATTTAAAACAAAATGTGTTTAACTCAATGCTTAAATTGTGAAGATTTTAGTAATTTAGCATGACTTAATGAGGCTTCTACCCGATTTATGTTCATTGTATTGTTAAAATAACAGCCCATATTAATGTAGCAGAAGTATTCCAATAATTGGCTAAAAGTTTACCTTCTAACCATTTGTAAAGTGCTATATTTTGGGACCAAAAAATAGTCTTAATGGACGTACTCCTTTAAAATGGTGGTTTATTGTATAGGGACATAAATTTAGCCTTGCACAGGCCATATACCGACCCAACAGGAGTTGTAATAATTCTTAACGTGCATAGTTTGTGGCACTCTCCTTCTACAGGAGACATCGGATTTAACGTCCCCAAAATTGACCGTACATTTTAAACGGATGTCCCAGTTTTGAGAGGGTTTTACTACCAGACGGAGTAAGACGATATGGGCATCATAGTTATAATTCTCATTCATCCTTTGGGGTATTTAATTCGCTAGAGGGACCTCATCCAAAAGGTTTATAATGTTCTATGTTTTCTTTGATCGACATTGCAAGTGTAGTCTCCAATTGATAATTCTAAGAAAACCATAGCTATTATTTGATAACATCTTTATTCTTTATAAATAGTATGTCTATTCTTTAGTGTAGGGCTATATCTTATTCGATGGCCTTTTTCTGTGGAATGGTAGATTACTCCATATTCAGTCACTCAACCAAGCCCTCATTTACATGTATCCTTGTTGTCATTTCAGGTATTCCAGAATAGAATAAATGGTAACGTAGACTTTTATAGAATATGGGAGGAGTTTGAATTAGGATTTGGTGACATTGAGACTGAATTCTGGCTAGGTATACAATTATCTGGAAAATGATCTACACACTTTGTCGTACGAATAAACTTTATTTTGTAATTTAAGACATGATATAACATGATAAATTAACGATCAATAATCAACTGAAGAGAGGCCGAAGCTATCAAATAAATATCTGCAGTCAGAAAATTGAAACATGTTAAAACAAACAACAGGGATACTGCCATAGATAAACTCAACAGTAAAAAAAAATAAGTTCAAAGACAAACACAAGAATACCATAACACGTTATTAAGATAATTATATGATAAACAACGTCAGTACCAAGCATCTTGTATTCTTCCGATGAATTGTTTTAGGAAACTTGAGAGGTTCTTTGAATACCCTTGCTTTATGAACTTCAAACTCAAACACTAATGACGCTTTACAAATTCTGAACTGCAGCGTCAAGCACATGAATACCGAATTAGTTTGAAAATGTGTATACGAAATGCAGAAATTGATATATTGCTACAAAGATGGGGAAATTGATAATTTCAAAATCAACCGGTCTCGTTTGTCATATATCCTGGTATATCCGTGTCTGTTGTTTCTTCTGTTTCTATTATCTGGGGAATATATAACAATGGATCCAAATCAGAAAAGTTCATCAATATATCTGAATGTGAAATTAAATGATCTGGCTTCTTTGGTATATTGTAAAGCTGATTGATTGGGTCAGTTCCACGAAGAGTGTGGTAAAATTACTTTTATTTGCCCCAAAACTTCTCTTTCCATAGTTAAAAAAGATGTCGGGAAAAGTTCTTTTTCGACATCTTTTTCCATTTCAAAGTGTTGGTTCTAGAAATGACAAAGCAATGACAGTTAGGATTGATACAACCGTTTGTTAGTTTAGAGTGTTTTAACTGACAAATGATGTTGCTACTGATTTTAACTGTCCTCCAAGTTTTCAAAAGTCTATGGTACATAATCATGTCAAAATATTGTTTTTGTAACTGTAAGGTTATTCGTTCAATAAAGTTGGCGACATTTGCAAATAATATTCTAGATAATCGTTTAAGGTCTTGACTAAACATGCCATAAAATGCGCGAAATCAACATTTACGTCCAGAACAAAAGTGTGTTTCTCTATGCTCCAGCTTGCTATGATTGAAGATGTTAATAAATCCAACAGATACAGAAAAGGATTCATTATCCATTTGGTCGAAAAGTGATTTTCTAACCGCCCATTAAATAATTGCAAAGTGGAAAGTCTGGTTGGCTTTGACAGATATTTTAATTTGTTGTCACAACTATTCAGAACGTATAAGTGCAATTGTTTCTATCGAATACAAATGCTCTTTCTGGTAACAGGTAATATTTCCAGCGTTCACACAAGTCACCGTTTGTTTGAAGTATTCTGTATACCGTTGTTTTTGGTATCTTTTTTATGTTTTAGGAAATGCAAAAGTGCATCAACTTACATCCAGCAATGCATACACCCTTAGGGTTGTTTTAGAAGATTTTGATAACGAGACACGTTATGCAGAATACCAATCCTTTGTCATAGGGAGTGCGCCATCTAAATACGCAATAACTGTCAGTGGTTATAGTGGCGACGCAGGTAAATATGCAATATCAATCAGTGATTATAGTGGCGATGCAGGTAAATACGCAATAACTTGCAGTGGTTGTAGTGGCGACGCAGGTGAATACGCAATATATGTCATTGGTAATTCTAGTTTCAACAATATTTTGTTCAAATAAATTGAATTGGATTGGGCAACAGGCATAGCCTAGGTAACATTGCAATATCAGTCAGAGGTTTTAGGGGCGACGCCGGTAAATATGCAATGTCTGACAGAGGTAATAGTGGCGACGTAAGTAAAAATGCATTATGTGTCAGTGGTTGAAGTGGCGACGTTGGCAAAATGCAATATATTTCAGTGGATATAGTGGGTACGCAGGTTAATACCAATATATGTCAGTGGGTAAAGTGGCGACGCAGGTAAACATACAATATCTGTCAGTGGTTATGGTAGCGACGCAGGTAAATACTAAATATATGTCAGTGGTTTTAGTGGCGACGCAGGTAAATACTAAATATCTGTCAGTGGTTATAGTGGCGACGCAGGTAAATACTTAATATCTGTCAGTGGTTATAGTGGCGACGCAGGTAAATACTTAATATCTGTCAGTGGTTATAATGGTGACGCAGATAAACATGCAATATATGTCAGTGGTTATAGCGGCGACGCAGGTAAATATGCAACAACTTGCAATGGTTATAGTGGTGACTTAGGTTAATATGCAATAACTGTCAGTGGTAATAGTGGCGACACAGGTAAATACGAAATATCTGTCAGTGGTTATAGTGGCGACACAGGTAAATACGAAATATCTGTCAGTGGTTATAGTTGCGACGCAGGTAAATATGTAATATCCGTGGTCTCTAAAAATAGGTTTCACTGAATACCATTGTAATTGACAATATGTTTTAATCTTGTTTATAGGAGACAGTCTTTCTTACTCAAATGGTATGAAATTTACAACTTCAGATCAGAAAAACAACCCCTACACTGGGTACGGAAACTGTGCTGCATATTTCCATGGTGCTTGGTGGCATAAGACTTGTCACCATAGCAATCTGAATGGCGGATATTTGGCAGGAGATCACGCATCTTTCGCAGATGGAATGAATTGGTACACATGGCGGGGTTTGCAATACTCTTACAAGTCGATCAGAATGATGATACGAAGACAGTAGGCCGTATATTTAAAGACTTTTATGCTGGTTGAAAAGCGAACAACAATCGTTAATGATGAGATTGATTTAAAAAACAAACTTTTAATCATAATGAAGCAGTACAATTGAACATTCAGATAATTAGTATGATTTTACAATTATTATTTATATTTATATTATTTATCAAATATAACGTCCTTACTTTGCTTTGTAAAAAAAAAACAATGCTATTATTGCCTTGAAATATGTTTGACACATGCGCACGTTCTTTCTGTTTTCATACCGTTTATTAATTTTTTTTCCGAATCAAATATATCCATTTTAGCTGCTTACATATAATTCTATATAAAATGTTGTTCAAACAATATAAACATATTCTACTATTTGTTTTTAAATTAATCAAATATGAAAGGTGCATACTTCATCGGGAGTAGTATCAGCAAAACATTGTTCAAAGTAATTTTTGCACGCTTCGGCCCAAAACAAATATCGTACTTGTCTCATTAGTATAGAATTAATTTGTTCATGTCATACGTTAAACTCATTTAAACGTTGGTAGGCATTTTATTCGACCATAGTTAAAATACCACGCTGGTTAACGGTATAAAATATCGGCAACAAAAATGCCTTCCATGAATTAATTATCATTATATGAAGCACGTTTCTTAATTAAATAAAATTAGAACATGCAAATGATAATTGATATAATCATAAATATATTCGTTATAAATTCCAAGGCTTACAATTGTTTAAAAACAATGTTTCAAAACGTGCGATTCGTAGGCAAGACTTGTCGGTGACGCTCTTATAAAAAAAACATTAAAAAGGTGAAACAAAATACGATGTTGAAGAACATTTTTGATCCCAGCGTTTGTATTATTAGAGTTGCCGATATAAAAAAAAGTCCGATAAACTGGTTAAAAAAATCAAATAGATTTTATGGTCGTAAAAAAATCAAAAAAATAATATGAAACTTCATTATGTAGATTACGTGCACTCCAAGTGCTTTTTCGGGTTTATTTTCATCGTGAACTTTCGAACACGGACATTTGAAAGCCATGGATGTAAGAATACTTGCATACATATGTAGCTACATAAATGAGAAGGACATTCAACTGGAGGCTCTAGTTTTAGCCTATATCGATCCATGTTAATTTTCATCAATGGACACTTTTTTTATTGGTGGAGGAAGTCGGAGTGCACGGATTATACGTCTATTGATACGTAGATCACAAATTCAATCAACTATAACTTGGAATAAAGATTGCTTTTCTAAATATCAATTAAAATGCATCCGAAATTTATTTATACAAAGCTATATGAAAACTACAAGAACATGATTATATCCCTTTCTGAATATTATTATTCTCAATGTTTTTCAATCAAAGAATGAAATAAGTGAACGTTTTCATAAGAACATTTGTTCCTTGATAACCCATTTTTTTTATTATTAAAAATGTAAAAAAAATAACTAAACATAATCGTAATACATGATTACAATTCAATAGACATACCCTAAATATGGAAATGGCAGACAATTTCACAGCAAAATATCATCCTCTAGTAGGAAAAACACATATATCTATCTGTGTACAATACTGTCGTACCAGTACCTTTATTAATTAAGATATAAAATATATCTTTCATAGTATAAATATTTCTCACTAATGCCTACTATCAAATGACACAATATACTTCAAATTCAAATTATTACCAAATTTTGAAATCATATTTGCATTTGAAAAACTTTAGATATATTATAAATTTATTTACATGTAAATATCATATATTTTTTCTTTTGGTATTTTTACAATTTTATATAAAACAGTCATATTCAAAATCGTTATAAATATTTACAAATTACAATTCCAATCTTCACTTTTTTGTTGTTCACAACTTTACCGGTCAAGAAGTTACAAATAAGAGAAAAAAACATAAAATGTAGTGAAAATGTTTTGCCTGTACACTAATTACTAGAATGAAGTAAATAATATTTGAAATACCCTTAAATAATATTAAGACAAAAAATTATTAAACTGTATCATCTGACGAACTAAATTATAATCCTGGTACCTTTGATAAATATGATTTGATAACAAAATATAAATGCTAATATAATTTTTTTTATTCTTTTAAAAAAAAAATTTAATTTAAAATTTCAATGTATTTACTGAACTCTATACAAGGAGAGATATAGACAATAACTGTTAAGTGTCTTTAAATATCAGCTGTATTTGTACAAGGCTAGGAAACAAGGTGTATGCGAGCTTTTAGCGAGCTACTACACCTGTTTCGAGCCGAGTACAAATACAACTGATATTTAAAGACAGTAAACAGTTATTGTCTTTATCCTGCAATTAATTCTGTATATTATTTGTGTTTTGAAAGACACAAAAACTAACATGATCTAACATGTTTAGCATTTATTTTCGATTTGTAATCCCTTGGGGCCCGCGTAGTAATATCAAAATCACACATTACGCTGAAGACGGGTTCGCAAAAAAAAAGAATCTCGAATGGTCAACAATAAAACACAAATACATTTAAGAATAGACTAGATAAATACTGGAAGAACCAAACAGATGTACGGAGACTATAAATCACCAATCACCGGAAGTGGAGAAGATTTAGAGAAGAGGAACTTTAGTTCCTGTATCAGTAAAAGAACCTAAGTAAACCTATGTAATAATACATCGCCCAAGGTGAATAATTATCTATTTTAACATAACTGATCATAACTAATTTCAACAGTAAAAAAAAATAACAAAACATTGTCAAGTTTGAAACAGAAGTGTACGAGTTGTCCTACGCTTCAGACTAGACATTCACTTAACATGCATGCTGAAATTGACATGGTTGATTTTGTAACACAATCATACACAATGACACATTCAAGTTTTGGAATCGACAATTGTCATCATCACTGGAATGCAACTGGAATACACATCCTGAGGTCACCGTGACAGGTTCAAACAATACTCAGTCCGGCAGTGGGCGGAACTTTAAAGCGATATCTGTATAGTATACAGATACAGCATAGCGATATCTGTAGGGCTGTATCTGTATAGTAGGACACCCAATTGCAGGATAAAACTCTATACAAAGAGAGATAACTCAAAAATATTTAAGGTAATTTTTGACATGTTACACTAATAAATAGAAAATAGATGAAGGAGAAGGAGAAGTCGGAGTTAGAAAGGTATGTATTCTTAAAATTTGATTACATTTTCATTTTTTTTTAATCTAACATCAGTTACACCTTGGTTTGAAAGTTATTCACTAATTTCTTAACGATAAGGTCACCTTAATTATTGACTTCTGACTTTACAACTGTTCAAACTATTGTGAGAAGAGGCAGACATATGAAAGTCTGTAAAAGTTATCATTGTCAGCAAATTTTTTGATTAACTGTTGTTGGAATTTTCAACCTTCAAATGTCCTGATCTTATTTTTGAAACTTTGTGCCAGCAATACTTTTAAGTTGTATGTGAATCACAAAGGCAGATTTCTTTAAATATGTTTTCATCTGTTTGTTTAATAACAATGAATCATGGCCAACTGTCATTTTGTCAACAGGGCACTGAGTCATCACATTTTTTTCTTTTTTTTTATGTACTAAAGGTGACTAAGAAGGTTGGTTTTACAAATGAAAATAAAGGTTCGTAATTCTTGTCACCCCACCTCTGAATGCCTACTAATAGCTTGACATGACCAGCCAATTGGTCGGACTGGGTCCAGCCGATCTCCCGTTTGGGTGATATCGGAGCCAAAGCAGCTTATTGAACTATAATCTAATCCGTCCTGATATGTTCTGAACTAAATTACTCGGATTACAACCCTCTTCTGCTAGGATCTCGGCAACCACTTGAAGAGACATCGCTATCCGGTTCAATGGTAATCCAGAAACTCGTTTCCGTTGATTTGTTTTGGAATTCCAGACACATTTTCTTGGCGTGAGTACATTTACAGTCTGCATATAAGTTAAAAGAAAGGAGGCTAAGGAGCAAGCAATACAGTGTGCTGTTGTGAATTTCTCCCCCGCAATTGTTTTTTGAAGAAATATATTTTTAATGTCTGATATCTGAAATGATAAAAAAATATCACCCCCCCCCCCAAAAAAAAAAAACCCCAACTTTTTCTAACCACCTTTTCCCCAAAAAAAAATCTTTAACTCAAATAACAGTCTTTTGATACCAAAGATTACCCATTTAAATGTATCAAAAATGTCTTAAAATAGAAAATGACATACATAATCATGGCTAAAATTAATATTTCTTAGGGTAGATAGGGTGTCTTCCTACATCTTAAATTTGGAAATACAAGAAATCAAAGTTTAGATCTTTAATAAAATGTGCAAATATTAAGAGTAGTAGATAATTCAGGTGTCAGAACTTTCATTTCAATATAGACAATGACATGTTTTATCATATTTATGGTTGTATTTAAAAAAAAAACAGAGAACTTTTGTTTGATTAAATTTTTTCCAACTTTGACACTTAAGGGGAGGTGACTCAAATTCAAGGGCAGATAACTCAAATTAAGGTTATTTTACAATAGAATGTATCAGAATTTACCTATTTTATAACGAAGCAGGAAAACGGGTCCGGCGACCCAACTATTTTTTCTTAACTGAAAGCATTATATTAAAGCTATCTTTTCATATGCTTTATGGCAGAAAATTAGATTTCCCATGCATAATCTATACAAAATCTGTCAATTTTGAACAGTGTGTAGCTTGGAAATAAGGCCGGTGACCCATTATTGTGATTATTTTTTATAAAAAAAAAGCATTATATAAACTACATTTTGGCAAATTATTAAAAACATCTACGGATTATGATTTAGACACCTCATCTACCTTTATCAGTATTTAAAAAAATATTAACTGCTAAACATAAATTTAAAGCTAATCACCTCAAGACAATGCGCAACATTTCTGTAAACGTTATTGAAAAGGACTGATGGGAGGTATTCCTAACTTATCATTGTGCCTAAAAGTAATTGTTCATTAACTAGGAAACGCTTGTTCCCCCCTTTTTGGCCCCTAATTCCTAAATGGTTTGAGCCATACCCCCCCCCCCCCCCCCCCCCCCCCCGAGCTAATCATAATCAGTCGTTTGTGGTATGGTCATTGTGGTATATCAGCAAGATTCATACACCGTTCAGCAAGTTATTGTCTTGAAACTAGAAACTAGATTAGTGGGAACCTTGTTGTTCCCTTATTTCAAAACTTTTAGGACAACAATCCCAACCTTTCTTTTGTAGTAATAAAACTGGTGTTTCAATACATAGATTTCTATTTACTTAAGTTATTGTCCGGAAACCAAATGTCTTCGGACGACGCTTACAACGACGACGACTTGATACAAATATACGACCGCAAATGTTTTTTGTTGCGGTCGTATAAAAAGTATTTTAATTTAATAAGATATTGTATTTGTTAAATTCATAATCTGGCTTTCAAATTGACTTATTTTTTAGAAAGAAATTGGTAGTATTCTAAAATTTGAATTTTACATGTATTTATATTTATTTATACATATGTACCTTTAATATTAAAAAGACAGAAACTATGGTTATCCAAAAAACCACTAGAAAAATTCGCCCTTTAATAAAACGTTAATATTACATGCTACAAAATGTAACTCAATTAGAATGTGTAGGTTACTTAATTAAATGTAATGGTAATCTCAAACATAGACTGCAAGAGCTGACAAAGAAGGCCATGAAAGATTTATTTTTCCTGAGCAAATAGTTATCAAAAGTACCAGGATTGTAATTTTATACGCCAGACGCACGTTTCGTCTACATAAGACTCATCAGTGACGCTCAGATCAAAATAGTTAAAAAGACAGCCTCTATTGTCTCTTTATCTTTTTAAGTGTCAATAACTCTCTTTAAAACATTGGGCAACATAAAAAAGAAGATTTGGTATTATTGCCAAAGAGACAACTCTCCACAAAAGACCAAATGACAAAAAAAGGTCACAGTACGGCCTTCAATAATGGACAAAGCCTAAACCGCATAGTCATATTTTGCCCCTAAGTGACAATGTAAAACAATTCAAACGAGACAACTAGCTGCCTAATTTATGTTAAAAGAAAATGAACGAAAACAAAAATGAAACAACAAACGACAGACACTGAATAACAGGCTCCTGACTTCCAACTTTGAAAAATCCTTTTTTGATTATTTCCATGCGTACCATAGGGAAAAGCATATAGCTGCAAAAGAAAGTGTGCCATTGACTATCCTAACTTTATTGATAATAAATTAATTCCTCATAGATATGAGGATAAAACACCTTTTGAAAAATCCATTTATCATTTTGTAAATACCTTCTTGGGACAAATAAAACCTTATAAAATATCGGAGTGAGTTTAAAGCTACGTAGTTAAAGAAATTATTAAAACACAATCTAGTGTATACTTTGCTAGATTGAATATTAATTATTTAAACCCATTATCAAAATGGACCTTTGAACTTTCAAAATCCCTAGATTTACTAAGTGTATATTCTTGGCAGAAATATGCGAAAACTGTCTCACTAAACAATAACCTCCAAGACAAAGCGGCCAATTGAAATAATAGAACAGATGTAAGTCATGTAAAATCAGAAATTAAAAATGAAGTAAATGACTATTATAAAGATTTGACTAAAATTTATATAGAACAAAATGGCAGAATTAACTGCTATTTCTGTACAAAAAAATTTAACCCTCACTTGAAACAAAGTTTTTACTTATTGTTTAATGATTTTATTAACAGGAATATTTTTACATAACTTCGTTAAAGTAACCATGGTCTTGAAATGGAAAATAATCGTTACATTAAAATTCCTCGAGAGCAAAGACTGTGTAAAACCTGCAAAGTCATCTAAGATGAATTTGGTTTTTTTCTCAATTGCAAGCTGAAGGTGGACGAGAATATCAGACACAGTTTATATAATGATATACAATTACAGGATGAAAATTTTATTCATATACAATGTACCTGGTAATGAAAAATTATTTCATATATTTTACCTCACTTTCTTTAGGCATATCAGAATGTATACTAGTCAACAAAAGAAACGATTTACGACTTTGAATAAAATTTATCAAAAAGTATTAAATATAAAACAAAACGAGATACACTATTTTAAAAAGCTTTCATTTGCAATGTATGCAAATGTGATAATGAAAATCTAAACTTTGCGGAAAGTACCTAAATCAGTGTGAACGATCATAGGGTGCAAATTAGTTTTGCGGAAATTTGAATAAAAAATCGACACATAATTTTCTAAGTAAAATTTCAAATTTGTTGAAAAATATTCAATATGCTAATCACGTTATTTTTATGTTGTAACTAATGGGTTGAAATATTGTTCTTTTTCAAATTTTTGGGAAAAAAAGTGTTTTTTGAAATCTTAAAAAATGCAAAAAAAAAATATTGTATTTTCGTTTGAAATCTTTGCTTCTGAAATGAAAACAAGACACAGTAAATTTTGCAACCTTTCGGATTAGTTTTAAGATTGTTACCGCTTTTTGAATATCACTTTACACATACTGTCTATGGTAAATCAGTTGATAATGTATACATTTTAACGATTATTCGTGGGGCCGAACTTTGATTAACAAATAAACGAAGAAACTGTATGATTTTTAAAAACAAATTGATGTCTTTACCATCAAATGAGAGTTTGTCATCATTCGTTGGAACTTCTGTAATTAAAATTGTCCTTTTATGTAAATTTTGTAAAAAAAAAATCGCCCAAAAAACGTCACGAAAGTCAAATAAATATTTCTTTTTTAAACGGATATATATTTCCATAATGATTAAGTATTACCACCTTCAATATTGGTCCTATAAACGGAAACTTTATCTTTAATTTGAAAAAAGTCTTGTATCGTTTCTTATGTTGACTAGTATATTTGCTTCTTTATTTAAAGGTCATTATATCTGAGTACAGAGGCCCTATTGTAATATGAATATTGAATTGTGTTATATAATAAATTTATCACTTATGTTTTGTGCGATTAACTTATGTATCTTATTTTGTTGTACGTGTATTGCCACAAAAATTGTAAATATTTAATTAGAAATAAGTATTTTAATTCTGATTATATATTATGTTTATTTAAAGTCTACTGATTTTTAGAAAGAAATGGTAGTATTCTAAAATAGGGATTCTACATATGTGATATCAATCGATTTATATATTTTTTTTAAACATCTGTATCTTTAAATATTCATTTTAAGTATTTTACTCCTAATACAATATTAGTGTTATTTAGCGCATCTCCTGGCCATCAAATCGTCTCTTTAAAAAAAATCAATTAATGTGTAAACCATTTATTTATGTTTAATAAGGCATTTCTACATTGCATATCATTGATTTGTTAGTGACTTTGCTTTAAAGCATTTTTAACATTTGTTCACGCAATATAAAGCAATGTGCATTAAATCGGCAAAAACAAACATTTATCAAAGGACAAACACATTGTATCGTCACTAAAAGATAAAAAAAAAATATACACAATTAAACGGATGTGATCTAGCATATCTGTAAATTAATTGATTTTTAAATGTAATTACCACTTCATATTAATGGAATTATTTATTCTGTATGAAAGGGTTTGATATTTGTTAACAAACGGTTGAAATAAGAACTTTAAATAACGAAAAAAATATTATTGAATCTTCAGTGTCTAAGCATACGATAATTGCAATTGTAGCGAAAACTATAAATCCCCAGTGTGGTGGTATCAACCAACTACGATCTGTTCGATGTGAAATACAATGACCTTAGCCCTTTGCACCTATGGTATGACAACTGATACTTTTGGAGAGTATTTTGGTATGAAAATCAGGAATAACTCACATGTTAAATTATGAACTGATTTGTCAGAATTGCAGTGCGTGTATTCATGCTTCGCCAACGAAGGCTGCTGTACTTCGTGTTACAACAAAGCTTTAATGGAGTGTTCCATAGACACATCTTATAATTGTTGTCCTCCAAATGAAACTGACAAACACTGGATTATTCTGTACAGAGATAATTTTCGTACATAAATATACAAATGAATTAATCAAACATAGTGTTTCTCGATTGATATTTTGATAAACATAATACCGTTTTTTTAATATTTTTCAATTATTTTTAGTTAGGACTCTTTCAAGCTTTCTGTTAGTAGTGAGGTCCTATTTTGAGCTATTCACATCATGTTTTTGATGTATAATCGTCTCATTGGCACTCATACCACATCTTCTTATTTATGGTTTTAATTGTTTGTCACCAGACGCACGATGCGTTTAGTGTACAGAAAACTCACCAGTCACGCTTATCCACTTTTCCTAGGTTTTGCAAAATACAGCTAAGATATCTTCTTCAAAGAAGTATTTCAAAACTAAATGAAATGGTTGATAATTTTCACATTGCAACCATACCCCATCTTTATATATGTTTCAGCTACACCAAGAGATTGCAGGGACATAAGAGTTTAAGTGGAGTGTACACCATCAACCCTCACAGAAATAGTTGTGGTTTTAGTGTATACTGCGATATGACTTCAGATGGCGGAGGCTGAATACCCAGACGATATCAAATGAATATTCAAACGATATCAAATAAATATTCAAACGATATCAAATGAATATTAAAACGATGTCAAATGAATATTCAAACGATATCAAATGAATATTCAAACAATAAAAAATAAATTTTAAACGATACCAAATGAATATTCGAACAATACCAAATGAATATTCAAACGAATTCAAATGATTATGCAAAACGAGATCAAATGAATATTCAAGTTATTAAAGGTACCAGGATTATAATTTAGTAAACTTTTTCAAATGAATATTCAAACAATATCAAATAAATACTTAAACGATATCAAATGAATATTCAAACTCATTCGTCGATATATACAACTATCGATAATAGTCCATATAGAGGTGGACGATACCAAATTAGTATTCAAACTGATCAGTCGATATATACAAACGATCGATAATCTTCTATAGAGAGGCTGGATATACCAAATGAGTATTCAAACAATTACAAATGAATATTCAAACGATATCAAATGATTGCTTGTTGGTTGCTCAACGTCCAGTGGCAATATTTTATGCATATTCATGACGAGAACAAGTTCACAATGAATAAAAATGTAGATTGATACAATAAAGGCCATCTGGGACGATGGTCGGGGAAATTTGGATTGCCACTGGAAAATGAGGGTATATTGGATAGGGACAGAAAATTTGCCATCCAACAGGCCACCCACGGGCCCCTCAAGGAGTTTATGCAAGGGTTCTTAAAGTACAAGGAGCTTTGCACTCTCATCACACGAGGCATCGGATTTACCGTCCCCGTCTGACCGGACGTGAAAATACGTGAAAATAATAAGTGGATATATACAAACAATCGATAATTTTCTATAGAGTGGCTGAAGATACAAAATGAATATTCGAACAATTTCAAATGAATATTCTTACAATATCAAATGAATACTCAACGATATCAAATTAGAACTCAAACGATATCAAATTAATATTCAAACAATACCAAATAAATTTTCAAACGATACCAAATGAATATTCGAACAAAACCAAATGAATATTCAACGATACAAAATGAATATTCGAACAATTACAAATGAATATTCTTACAATATCAAATGAGATCTCAAACGATATCAAATAAATATTCAAACAATACCAAATGAATTTTCAAACGATACCAAATGAATATTCGAACAAAACCAAATGAATATTAAAACGATACAAAATGAATATTCGAACAATACCAAATGAATATTCAAACGATATCAAATGATTATTCAAACGATATCGAATGAATATTCAAACTCCTTTATCAATATTTACAAACGATCGATAATCTTTCATAGAGAGGTGGTCGATACCAAATGACTATTCAAACTCATGAATCGATATATACAAACGATCTATAACCTTCTATATAATGGCTGAAGATATCAAATGAATATTTAAACGATTACAAATGAATATTCAAACGATACCAAATGTCTATTCGAACAATACCAACTAAATATTCAAACGATATCAGATGAATATTCAAACAATATCAAATACATTTTCAAACGATACCAAATAAATTTTCGAACAAAACCAAATGAATATTCAAACGATATCAAATGATTATTTAAACGATATCAAATGAATTTTCAAACTCATTAGTCGATATATACAAAAGATCGATAATTGTCCATAGAGAGGCGGACAATACCAAATTAATATTTAAACTCATCAGTTGATATATACAAACGATCGATAATCTTCTATAGAGATGCTGGTTATACCAAATAATTATTCAAACGATTACAAATGAATATTCAAACGATGTCAAATGATTGATTGATTGATTGTTGGTTGCTTAACGTCCAATTGCAAATATTTCATGCATATTCAGGACGAGAACAAGTTCACAATAAATAAAAAAGGTAGGTTGATGCAATCAAGACCATCTGAGACGATGGTGGTGGAATTTGGACTGCCACTGGAAAATGAGTTTAATTGGAGAGGGACATATTTTTTAACTTGCAATAGGCCACCTCAGGACCCCTCAAAGAGTTGTTGCAAGGGTTCTTAACGTGCAAGAAGCGTTGCACTCTCTTTACACGAGGCATCGGATTTAACGTCCCCTTTCTGACCGGACGTGACTGCACGGCCAAACGGACGCCCCACTTCGGCAAGCGTTTAACTGGGTCAAAATCTTTAATTGTTTTTACATAGGCGGTAATGGTAACGTTTTTTCCGGTAGCTCAGTCCATATCGTTAACTTGGATATGTATGATAGCTTGTTTCGAAGCTGTGACATTTTCACATATGTGGTTAAATTTTCGGGGTACGAAGTGAAATTACTTTTTCCGTAAATTAGCAAACCCCGAACATCCTGTTGTGATGCGGCTCTTTGTGGTAAAATATCCCCTTTTTAACACAATAAGTTCTTTGAAAATGTAATACTTTGAACACATTCAATAGCTCCATAGTTTTTACACATTTACTCTATGTTCCTCTACTTTCCTAATCACCACAAATAATTAAGTGCAGTCATTTGCCAAAAATAGAAACATGTCCAATATCACTACACAGAGATTTTTTTCTTTACACGTGACTTTTGAGTTCCTCATTTCAAGGCGCATTAGGGATGTTGTCCCATAATGTAATCCATACTTCTGATTTTTCCAAATATTTTTATGTGATCTTCATCGGTATTATATTCTGAATAAATCTTTGTACTTTTGTCCATTTCTGAAAAGAAATAAAGTTGTTTTAGCACTATAAGGCAATGACACTTTCGTCGCTATATTCATTTATTTTCTTCCAGATTACCTCCACTAGTCAAATCAAGGACAAAACTTCTGATTATAACCTTTAATTACAATACACAGACCCTGATAAAGCATTCTATAAAATTTTCTTGTGCCTTAAAGTGCATTTTGACAGAGTAATTATGCAAAACTGAAGGTTTTATAAAAAAAACCCACCAAAATAATTATTCTTACTAGTGGTAATCTTGTATTTAATACTGTTGAAACCGCTCTAAACTACTGGCAAAGTCATCCATATCATATAATTAGAGTGCAATATAGTGCAAATTTTCAAAACTTGTCCTTTCACATAATTCCATTTGAGAAAAAATGTTTTTTACATGTTTTTCAGTGAAAACCTTTTATCAGTGAGAAATCCACATGAGGTCTTAACGGAAACTATGTGACATCACATGTATTATGGCGTCATTAAATAACGACAGATCAAAATAGCGCTAAATATAGTTTGCAGTGTTACGTGAGAAACAGTTGCCGCAAGATTTAACTCGAAATATTGAGTCCAAACGATCTGTAACTAAGCCTTTTCATTTAATACCAAGACCATAGCAACAGTTTTCATATTAGCATATTTTTAACATTCCGACTGTAATTTCAATTGCATAAATACCAGAAATAAACAATTAGAGCTTGATTGATAAATCAAAATGCTTACCAGTTATTCAGGACTTTTTAAAACCTCTAGTTTGCCATCTCAGGTTGAAAAATAATGATATGTCTGGAACTGAAATAAGACCAAAAAAAATACTCAGGCTGTGTTATCATTTGATTTAAATACATAAGTATTATTGAGAGAGAAAAATCTATTCTTGAAAGTTTAATCACAAAGAAAGACAAAAGCTTCTCCCTTGTGGCTTAGCCACCTTCATTTAAACCTTTTGTATTAGAACCATGGGTAGTAGCTAACTAGCGTAATAGTTGAATAGGTGCAGAAATATTGTTTTCAAGAAGGTTTGACCCTCCCCTTTTTTCACTGAGAAATGACAATATCCTTTGTTTTGCTCATGTGCATTAAAATAATAATTCATGATTTTCTAAAAACATGTAACTGTTTTTTTCTGTGTTTTTGTGCATTTGATATCTACTGACCAGGGGTCAAATCATTGGATAAAGGCACATGCGATATTGAATCTCACATTACTCGTATGAAGTGTGTTATCTCCCTTGATTATCAGGTATTCCTGTAGACCAGAGTGATATTACATAACAAAGACAATATTGTGTCATGTTAACTTACAATTTAATAATATTTAAAAGTTATTTCTTTCCTTTTCAATGTTGTAAACACATTCCTTTCGGATCTCTCGGAAGTAAACAAATGTATGATTGTGCCTAAAACAAGTGTTCAGCCCCGTGCTAGTAATGCATTTTAAAAGTGAAAATTTTCTTGAGTTTTTGCTGATCTTTATCAATAACATTTATCTTAAACAATTTATAATATCTAGGTATAAATAAAAAACTACTTACCATCATTTTCGGTGGTGTACAAGGTGAAATCATCCATAAATCAGTCTGACAACCTCTGGAATTGAGCTTCTAATTTGGGTCAAAATCTTTAATTGTTTTTACATAGGCGGTAATGGTAACGTTTTTTCCGGTAGCTCAGTCCATATCGTTAACTTGGATATGTATGATAGCTTGTTTCGAAGCTGTGACATTTTCACATATGTGGTTAAATTTTCGGGGTACGAAGTGAGATTACTTTTTCCGTAAATTAGCAAACCCCGAACATCCTGTTGTGATGCGGCTCCTTGTGGTAAAATATCCCCTTTTTAACACAATAAGTTCTTTGAAAATTTAATACTTTGAACACATTCAATAGCTCCATAGATTTTACACATTTATTCTATGTTCCTCTACTTTCCTAATCACCACAAATAATTAAGTTCAGTCATTTGCTAAAAATAGAAACATGTCCAATATCACTACACAGAGATTTTTTCTTTACACGTGACTTTTGAGTTCCTCATTTCAAGGCGCATTAGGGATGTTTTCCCAACTTCCGGTCGGGAGAAGACCAAGTGACCATAATATTTGTCCCCAGTCACCCTTTGGTTGATATCGAAAGAATATTAGAACGATATCAAATGAATATTCAAACGATACCATGTGAATACTCAAACGATATCAATTTCACATTCAAACGATACCAAATTAATATTCAAACAATATCAAATGAATATTGGAACGATAACAATTGAATATTCAAGCGATACCAAATAAATATTCGAACAATTCCAACTGAATATTATATCGATATCAAATGAATATTTAAACGATGTCAAATGAACATTCAAACTCATTAGTCGGAATATACAAACATTGATAATCCTTTATAGAGAGACGGATGATACCAAAGGAATACTCAAACTCATTAGTCGATATATACAAACGATCGTTAATCCTTTGATAGAGAGGCGAACGATAAAAAATGGCTATTAAAACTCATTAGTCGATATATACAAACGATTGATAATCTTCTATAGATAGACAGAAAATACCAAATGAATATTAAAACGATTAAAAATTTTAATATTCAAACAAGAACCAAATGAATGTTCGAACATTTCAAATGAATATTCAAAGATGGTTTTTATTGCATCAAATGAGTATTCAAACGATATCAAATGAATATTCAAACGATATGAAATGAATATACAAACGATATCAAATGAATATTCAAACAATATGAAATGAAAACCTAAACGATATCAAATTAATATTCAAACTCATTAGTTGATATAAACGAACGATCAATAATCTTCTGTAGAGAGGCTGGAGATATCAAAAGATTATTCAAAAGAAAACAGATGAATATCCAAACGATACCAAATGAATAGTCGAACAATACCAATTAAAAATTCGAACGATATCAAATGAATTTTCAAAGATGGCTTGTATTGTATCAAATAAGTATTCAAACGATATCAAATGAATATTAAAACGATATCAAATGAATATTCAAACGATATCAAATGAATATTCAAACGATATCAAATGAGTATTCAAACTATATCAAATAAAAATTAAAACAATATCAAATGAAAACGTAAACGATATCAAATTAATATTCAAACAATATCAAATGAAAACCTAAACGATATCAAATTAATATTCAAACTCATTAGTTGATATAAACAAACGATGGATAATCTTCTATAGATAGACTGAAGATACCAAATGAATATTCAAACGATTACAAATTAATATTCAAACTCATTAGCCGATATATACAAACGATTGATAATCTTCTATAGATAGACAGAAGATACCAAATGAATATTCAAACGATTAAAAATTTAAATATTCAAACGAGAACCAAATGAATGTTCGAACATTTCGAATGAATATTCATAGATGGCTTTTATTGCATCAAATGAGTATTCAAACGATATCAAATGAAAACCTAAACGATATCAAATGAATATTCAAACTCATTAGTTGATATGAACAAACGATCAATAATCTTCTGTAGAGACACTGGAGATATCAAATGATTATTTAAAAGAAAACAGATGAATATCCAAACGATACCAAATGAATAGTCGATGAATACCAATTAAAAATTCAAACGATATCAAATGAATATTCAAACGATATAAAATGAATATCCAAACGATATCGAATGAATATTCAAACAATATCAAATGAATTTTCAAACGATACAAAATTAATATTCAAACAATATCAAATGAATATTGGAACGATTACTATTGAATAATCAAGCGATACCAAATGAATATTCGAACAATACAAAATGAATATTCTATCGATATCAAATGAATATTTAAACGATGTCAAATGAATATTCAAACTCATTAGTCGGTATATACAAACCATTGATAATCCTTTATAGAGAGGCGCATGATACCAAAGGAATACTCAAACTCATTAGTCGATATAAACAAACGATCGTTAATCCTTTGATAAAGAGGCGAACGATACAAAATAAATATTAAAACTCATAAGTCGAAATATACTAACGATTGATAATCTTTTATAGATAGACTGAAGATACCAAATGAATATTCAAACGATAACAAATTTATATTCAAACAAGAACCAAATGAATATTCGAACAATTCAACAGTATATTCAAAGATGGCTTTTATTGCATCAAATGAGTATTCAAACGATATCAAATAAATATTCAAACGATATCGAATAAATATTCAAACGATATCAAATGAATATTCAAACGATATGAAATGAATATTCAAACGATATCAAATGAAAACCTAAACGATATGAAATTGATATTCAAACTCATTAGTTGATATAAACAAACGATCGATCATCTTCTAAAGAGAGGCTGGAGATATAAATGAATATTCAAACGATATCCAATTGATATTCAAACAATAACAAAAACAATTTAAAACGATATCAAATGAATATTTAAACGATGTCAAATGAATAATCAAACGATGACAAATATATATTCAAACGATATCAAATGAATATTCAAACGATATGAAATGAATATTCAAACGATATCAAATGAATATTAAACGATATCAAATGAAAACCTTAAACAATATCAATATCAAATAAAAACCAAAAACCATATCAAATTAATAATTAAACAATATCAATTGAAAACCTTAACGATATCAAATAAATATTCAAACTCATTAGTTGAAATAAACAAACGATGGATAACCTACTTTAGATAGACTGAAGATACCAAATGAATATTCAAATGATTACAAATTAATATTTAAACAAGAACCAAATGAATATTAGAACAATTCAAAGGTATATTCAAAGATGGCTTTTATTGCATCAAATGAGTATTCAAACGATATCAAATGAATATTCAAACGAAATCAAATGAATATTCAAACAAGAACCAAATGAATATTCGAACAATTCAAATGTATATTCAAAGATGGCTTTTATTGCATCAAATGAGTATTCAAACGATATCAAATGAATATTCAAACGATATCAAATGAATATGCAAACGATATCAAATGAATTTTCAAACGATATTAAATGAATATTCAAACAATATCAAATGAAAACCTAAACGATATCAAATTAATATTCAAACTCATTAGTTGATATAAACAAACGATCGATTACTTTCTATAGAGAGGCTGGAGATATCAAATGATTATTCAAAAGACAGATGAATATCCAAACGATACCAAATGAATAGTCGAACAATACCAATTAAAAATTCAAACGATATCAAATGAATATTCAAAGATGGCTTGTATTGCATCAAATGAGTATTCAAACGATATCAAATGAATATTAAAACTATATCAAATGAATATTCAAACGATCTCAAATGATTATTCAAACGATTTCAAATGAATATTAAAACAATATCAAATGAAAACCTAAACGATATCAAATTAATATTCAAACTCATTAGTTGATATAAACAAACGATCGATACTCTTCTATAGAGAGGCTGGAGATATCATATGATTATTCAAAAGATAACAAATGTATATCCAAACGATACCAAATGAATAGTCGAACAATACCAACTAAAAATTCAAACGTTATTAAATGAATATTTAAACGATATAAATGAATATTCAAACGATATCCGATTGATATTCAAACAATACCAAAAACACTTTAAAACGATATCAAATGAATATTCAAACGATGTCAAATGAATATTTGAACAATATCAAATGAAAATCTAATCGATATCAAATTAATATTCAAACTCATTAGTTGATATAAACAAACGATCGATACTCTTCTAAAGAGAGGCTGGAGATATCAAATGATTATTCAAAAGATAACAAATGTATATCCAAACGATAGCAAATGAATAGTCAAACAATACCAACTAAAAATTCAAACGATATTAAATGAATATTTAAACGATATAAATGAATATTCAAACGATATCCGATTGCTATTCAAACAATACCAAAAACACTTTAAAACGATATCATATGAATATTCAACCGATGTCAAATGAATATTTGAACAATTTCAAATGAAAATTTAATCGATATCAAATTAATATTCAAACTCATTAGTTGATATAAACAAACGATCGATAATCTTCTATAGAGAGGCTGGAGATACCAAATGATTATTCAAAAAGATAACTGAATATCCAAACGATACCAAATGAATAGTTGAACAATACCAAATAAATATTCAAACGATATGAAATATATATTCAACGGATATCAAATGACTATTCAAACGATATCAAATGAATATTCAAACGATATCAAATGAATATTCAAACGATATCAAATGAATATTCAAACAATATCAAATGAATTTTCAAACGATACTTAATTAATATTCAAACAATATCAAATGAATATTGGAACGATTACAATTGAATAATCAAGCGATACCAAATGAATATTCGAACAATACAAAATGAATATTCTATCGATATCAAATGAAAATTTAAACGATGTCAAATGAATATTCAAACTCATTAGTCGGTATATACAAACCATTGACAATCCTTTATAGAGAGGCGCATGATACCAAAGGAATACTCAAACTCATTAGTCGATATAAACAAACGATCGTTAATCCTTTGATAGAGAGGCGAACGATACAAAATGGATACTAAAACTCATTAGTCGATATATACTAACGATTGATAATCTTTTATAGATAGACTGAAGATACCAAATGAATATTCAAACGATTACAAATTAATATTCAAACAAGAACCAAATGAATATTCGAACAATTCAAAAGTATATTCAAAGATGGCTTTTATTGCATCAAATGAGTATTCAAACGATAACAAATAGATATTCAAACGATATCAAATAAATATTCAAACGCTATGAAATGAATATTCAAACGATATCAAATGAATATTCAAACGATATCAAATGAAAACCTAAAACAATATCAATATCAAATGAAAACCAAAACGATATCAAATTAATATTCAAACAATATCAAGTGAAAACCTAGACGATATCAAATTAATATTCAAACTCATTAGTTGATATAAACAAACGATCGATACTCTTCTATAGAGATGCTGGAGATATCATATGATTATTCAAAAGATAACAAATGTATATCCAAACGATACCAAATGAATAGTCGAACAATACAAACTAAAAATTCAAACGTTATTAAATGAATATTTAAACGATATAAATGAATATTCAAACAATATCCGATTGATATTCAAACAATACCAAAAACACTTTAAAACGATATCAAATGAATATTCAAACGATGTCAAATGAATATTTGAACAATATCAAATGAAAATCTAATCGATATCAAATTAATATTCAAACTCATTAGTTGATATAAACAAACGATCGATAATCTTCTATAGAGAGGCTGGAGATACCAAATGATTATTCAAAAAGATAACAAATGAATATCCAAACGATACCAAATGAATAGTTGAACAATACCAAATAAATATTCAAACGATATGAAATATATATTCAACGGATATCAAATGAGTATTCAAACGATATCAAATGAATATTCAAACGATATCAAATGAATATTCAAACGATATCAAATGAATATTCAAACAATATCAAATGAATTTTCAAACGATACTTGATTAATATTCAAACAATATCAAATGAATATTGGACCGATTACAATTGAATAATCAAGCGATACCAAATGAATATTCGAACAATACAAAATGAATATTCTATCGATATCAAATGAAAATTTAAACGATGTCAAATAAATATTCAAACTCATTAGTCGGTATATACAAACCATTGATAATCCTTTATAGAGAGGCACATGCTACCAAAGGAATACTCAAACTCATTAGTCGATATAAACAAACGATCGTTAATCCTTTGATAGAGAGGCGAACGATACAAAATGGATATTAAAACTCATTAGTCGATATATACTACAATTGATAATCTTAATTGATACCAAATGAATATTCAAACGATTACAAATTAATATTCAAACAAGAACCAAATGAATATTCGAACAATTCAAAAGTATATTCAAAGATGGCTTTTATTGCATCAAATGAGTATTCAAACGATATCAAATAAATATTCAAACGATATCAAATAAATATTCAAACGATATGAAATAAATATTCAAACGATATCAAATGAATATTCAAACGATATCAAATGAAAACCTAAAACAATATCAATATCAAATGAAAACCAAAACGATATCAAATTAATATTCAAACAATATCAAGTGAAAACCTAGACGATATCAAATTAATATTCAAACTCATTAGTTGATATAAACAAACGATCGATACTCTTCTATAGAGAGGCTGGAGATATCAAATGATTATTCAAAAGATAACAAATGAATATCCAAATGATACCAAACTAGATTTCATTGAGATGGGAGCCATCTCTTTGGGCCCCGCTGTCAATAATGTGGGGTAAATAAGTTGTATGGATAATCTGATATGAAGCATTATTTGGAAGTTATTACATAGTCTCACATGTGATTTTAATCTAAGATTTTAAGTTAAAACTGATAAATATTCTCAATTTACTTTCATAGTATAATAGTGATATGACTGCATGATGTGAACTCATTGTTGACTACTCTAAGGTGACTTCTGGATATATGGATTGATGTTTGAACAATGTTTAAAGATGCTGCCCAATTGATATTTGTCACATATTTTTAGAATTATGCCTTCAATATATTATGACCCACCAAGTATAAAGTATGAAATATTAACGGTTCTCGAGAGGCAAAGCGGACACAATTTGTTAAGAACAACGAACGGATGGACAGACCAACGGACTGACCTTTGACCTAGGATGCATACATTATGACACATTTAATATATATGTTAAGTTGAAAATGTTTGTCAGGTATAAAGTATGAAATAATAACAGCTGTCCTCTCAAAATATAGTGTGGATCAAATTTGTTAGCGATGGACAGACCAACAGACAGACAGACCTTTGACCTAGGAAGTGGTACATACATCATGACACACCCTCTGGTGTTGGTTAAAATGGATGTCAAGTATAATATTTGAAATCATAATGGTTCTCAAGATATAGAGCGGACACAATCTTCACAACAGAACACAGGGTTGTCAACTGAAACCAAAGTTTTTTTGACGTTGACCTTTGACCTAGGAAGTTGTACATACATCATGACACGCCCTCTGGTGGTGGTTAAAATGGATGACAAGTATAAACTTTGAAATCAACGGTTATCTAGATATGGAGCGGACACGATCTTCACCACAGGACACGGGGTTGTCAACTGAAACCAAAGGTTTTGACCTTGACCTTTGACCTAGGAAGTTGTACATACATCATGACACACCCTTGGGTGTTGGTTAATAATCATGTTAAGTATTAAGTATAAAATCATAACGGTTATCTAGATATGGAGCGGACACGATCTTCACCACAGGACACGGGGTTGTCAACTGAAACCAAAGTTTTTGACCTTGACCTTTGACCTAGGAAGTTGTACATACATCATGACACACCCTCTGGTGGTGGTTAATATACATGTTAAGTATTAAGTATAAAATCATTATGGTTATCTAGATATGGAGCGGACACGATCTTCACCAAAGAACACAGGGTTGTCAACTGAAACCAAAGTTTTTGACCTTGACCTTTGACCTAGGAAGTTGTACATACATCATGACACACCCTCTGGTGGTGGTTAATATACATGTAAAGTATAAAGTATGAAATCATTATGGTTCTCTAGATATGGAGCGGACACGAAAGTGTTACGGACGGACGGACAGACGGACGGACAGACGGACGGACAGACGGACGGACAGACGGACAGACGGACGGACGGACGGACGGACGGACAGACTGATCACTATAGGGCGACCCGCCTTTTCGGCGGGGCCCTAATGAATAGTCGAACAATACCAACTAAAAATGCAAACGCTATGAAATGAATATTTAAACGATATAAATGAATATTCAAACGATATCCAATTGATAATCAAACAATACCAAAAACACTTTAAAACGATATCAAATGAATATTTAAACGATGTCAAATAAATGAAAATTTAATCGATATCAAATTAATATTCAAACTCATTAGTTGATATAAACAAACGATCGATACTCTTCTATAGAGAGGCTGGAGATATCATATGATTATTCAAACGATAACAAATGTATATCCAAACGATACCAAATGAATAGTCGAACAATACCAACTAAAAATTCAAACGTTATTAAATGAATATTTAAACGATATAAATGAATATTCAAACGATATCCGATTGATATTCAAACAATACCAAAAACACTTTAAAACGATATCAAATGAATATTCAAACGATGTCAAATGAATATTTGAACAATATCAAATGAAAATCTAATCGATATCAAATTAATATTCAAACTCATTAGTTGATATAAACAAACGATCGATAATCTTCTATAGAGAGGCTGGAGATACCAAATGATTATTCAAAAAGATAACAAATGAATATCCAAACGATACCAAATGAATAGTTGAACAATACCAAATAAATATTCAAACGATATGAAATATATATTCAACGGATATCAAATGAGTATTCAAACGATATCAAATGAATATTCAAACGATATCAAATGAATATTCAAACGATATCAAATGAATATTCAAACAATATCAAATGAATTTTCAAACGATACTTAATTAATATTCAAACAATATCAAATGAATATTGGACCGATTACAATTGAATAATCAAGCGATACCAAATGAATATTCGAACAATACAAAATGAATATTCTATCGATATCAAATGAAAATTTAAACGATGTCAAATAAATATTCAAACTCATTAGTCGGTATATACAAACCATTGATAATCCTTTATAGAGAGGCGCATGCTACCAAAGGAATACTCAAACTCATTAGTCGATATAAACAAACGATCGTTAATCCTTTGATAGAGAGGCGAACGATACAAAATGGATATTAAAACTCATTAGTCGATATATACTACAATTGATAATCTTAATTGATACCAAATGAATATTCAAACGATTACAAATTTATATTCAAACAAGAACCATATGAATATTCGAACAATTCAAAAGTATATTCAAAGATGGCTTTTATTGCATGAAATGAGTATTCAAACGATATCAAATAAATATTCAAACGATATCAAATAAATATTCAAACGATATGAAATGAATATTCAAACGATATCAAATGAATATTCAAACGATATCAAATGAAAACCTAAAACAATATCAATATCAAATGAAAACCAAAACGATATCAAATTAATATTCAAACAATATCAAGTGAAAACCTAGACGATATCAAATTAATATTCAAACTCATTAGTTGATATAAACAAACGATCGATACTCTTCTATAGAGAGGCTGGAGATATCAAATGATTATTCAAAAGATAACAAATGAATATCAAACGATACCAAATGAATAGTCGAACAATACCAACTAAAAATGCAAACGCTATGAAATGAATATTTAAACGATATAAATGAATATTCAAACGATATCCGATTGATATGCAAACAATACCAAAAACACTTTAAAACGATATCAAATGAATATTCAAACGATGTCAAATGAATATTTGAACAATATCAAATGAAAATCTAATCGATATCAAATTAATATTCAAACTCATTAGTTGATATAAACAAACGATCGATAATCTTCTATAGAGAGGCTGGAGATACCAAATGATTATTCAAAAAGATAACAAATGAATATCCAAACGATACCAAATGAATAGTTGAACAATACCAAATAAATATTCAAACGATATGAAATATATATTCAACGGATATCAAATGAGTTTTCAAACGATATCAAATGAATATTCAAACGATATCAAATGAATATTCAAACGATATCAAATGAATATTCAAACAATATCAAATGAATTTTCAAACGATACTTAATTAATATTCAAACAATATCAAATGAATATTGGACCGATTACAATTGAATAATCAAGCGATACCAAATGAATATTCGAACAATACAAAATGAATATTCTATCGATATCAAATGAAAATTTAAACGATGTCAAATAAATATTCAAACTCATTAGTCGGTATATACAAACCATTGATAATCCTTTATAGAGAGGCGCATGCTACCAAAGGAATACTCAAACTCATTAGTCGATATAAACAAACGATCGTTAATCCTTTGATAGAGAGGCGAACGATACAAAATGGATATTAAAACTCATTAGTCGATATATACTACAATTGATAATCTTAATTGATTCCAAATGAATATTCAAACGATTACAAATTAATATTCAAACAAGAACCAAATGAATATTCGAACAATTCAAAAGTATATTCAAAGATGGCTTTTATTGCATCAAATGAGTATTCAAACGATATCAAATAAATATTCAAACGATATCAAATAAATATTCAAACGATATGAAATGAATATTCAAACGATATGAAATGAATATTCAAACGATATCAAATGAATATTCAAACGATATCAAATGAAAACCTAAAACAATATCAATATCAAATGAAAACCAAAACGATATCAAATTAATATTCAAACAATATCAAGTGAAAACCTAGACGATATCAAATTAATATTCAAACTCATTAGTTGATATAAACAAACGATCGATACTCTTCTATAGAGAGGCTGGAGATATCAAATGATTATTCAAAAGATAACAAATGAATATCCAAACGATACCAAATGAATAGTCGAACAATACCAACTAAAAATGCAAACGCTATGAAATGAATATTTAAACGATATAAATGAATATTCAAACGATATCCAATTGATAATCAAACAATACCAAAAACACTTTAAAACGATATCAAATGAATATTTAAACGATGTCAAATAAATGAAAATTTAATCGATATCAAATTAATATTCAAACTCATTAGTTGATAGAAACAAACGATCGATAATCTTCTATAGAGAGGCTGAAGATACCAAATGATTATTCAAAAGGATAACAAATGAATATCCAAACGATACCAAATGAATAGTCGAACAAAACCAAATAAATATTCGAACGATATGAAATATATATTCAACGGATATCAAATGAATATTCAAACGATAACAAATGAATATTCAAACGATATCAAATGAGTATTCAAACGATATCAAATGAATAATCAAACAATATCAAATGAAAACCTAAACGATATCAAAATAATATTCAAACTCAAATGAATATCCTAACGATACCAAATGAATAGTCGAACAAAACCAATTAAAAATTCAAACGATGCCAAATGAATATTCAAACGATATCAAATGAATACTAAAACGATATAAAATTAATATTCAAACACTATCAAATGAATGTTCAAGCGATACCAAATGAATATTCGAACAAAACCAAATGAATATTCAAACGATATCAAATGATTATTCAAACAAAACCAAATGGATATTTAAACTCATAAGTCGATATATACAAAAGATCGATAAGCGTCCATAGAGAGGCGGACGATACCAAATTGATATTCAAACAACTCAACTCATCAGTCGATATTAACAAACGATCGATAATCTTCTATAGAGAGGCTGGAGATACCAAATGATTATTCAAACGATTACAAATGAATATTAAAACGATATCAACTTAATATTAAAACGCTATAAAATGAATATTCAAACGATATCACCTTAATATTAAAACGCTATCAAATGAATATTCAAACGATATAAAATGATTGATAGATTGGTTGTGGGTTGCTTAACGTCAAGTGGCTAATATTTCACGCATATTCAGGACGAGAACAAGTTCACAATTAATACAAAAGGTAGGGTGATACAATAGATGCCGCATGGGACGATGGTCGGGGAAATTTGGATTGCCACTGGAAAACGAGGGTATATTGGATAGGGACAGAAATTTTGCCTTGCAACAAGCCACCTACGGACCCCTCAAAGAGTTGTTGCACTCTATTTGCACGAGGCATCAGATTTAACATCTTCCTTCTGACCGGACGTGACTGCGAACTTGATGCATCCCGCACAGCCAAACGGACGCCCCACTTCGGCATGCGTTTTACTGCAGGTCGGGAGAAGACCAAGTGACCATATTTATATACCCCCAGTCACCCCTGGGTTGATATCAAATGAGTATTAGAACAATACCACATGAATATTTAAACGATACCAAATGAATATTCAAACTATATCAAATGAATACTCAAACGATATCAAATTAACATTCAAACGATGTCAAATGAATTTTCAAACGATACAAAATTAATATTCAAACAATAACAAATGAATATTGGAACGATGACAAATGAATATTCAAGCGATACCAAATGAATATTCGATCAATATCAAATTAATACTTAAACGATATCAAATGAATATTCAAACTCATTAGTCGGTTTATACAAACCTTCGATAATCCTCTATAGAGAGGCGGACGATACCAAATGAATATTCAAAATCATTAGTCGATATATACAAACGATTGATAATTCTATAGAGAGGCGAACGATACTAAATAGCTATTTAAACTCATTAGTCGATATATACAAACGATCGTTAATTCTTTTATAGAGAGGCGAACTATACCAAATAGCTATTTAAACTCATTAGTCGATATATACAAACGATTGATAATTCTTTTATAGAGAGGCGAACGATACCAAATAGCTATTTAAACTCATTAGTCGATATATACAAACGATTGATAATTCTTTTATAGAGAGGCGAACGATACCAAATAGCTATTTAAACTCATTAGTCGATATATACAAACGATTGATAATTCTTTTATAGAGAGGCGAACGATACCAAATAGCTATTTAAACTTATAAGTCGATATATACAAACGATTGATAATTCTTTTATAGAGAGGCGAACGATACCAAATAGCTATTTAAACTCATTAGTCGATATATACAAACGATTGATAATTCTTTTATAGAGAGGCGAACGATACCAAATAGCTATTTAAACTCATTAGTCGATATATACAAACGATTGATAATTCTTTTATAGAGAGGCGGACGATACCAAATAGCTATTTAAACTCATTAGTCGATATATACAAACGATTGATAATTCTTTTATAGAGAGGCGAACGATACCAAATAGCTATTTAAACTCATTAGTCGATATATACAAACGATTGATAATTCTTTTATAGAGAGGCGAACGATACCAAATAGCTATTTAAACTCATTAGTCGATATATACAAACGATTAATAATTCTTTTATAGAGAGGCGAACGATACCAAATAGCTATTTAAACTCATTAGTCGATATATACAAACGATTGATAATTCTTTTATAGAGAGGCGAACGATACCAAATAGCTATTTGAACTCATTAGTCGATATATACAAACGATTGATAATTCTTTTATAGAGAGGCGAACGATACCAAATAGCTATTTAAACTCATTAGTCGATATATAAAAACGATTGATAATTCTTTTATAGAGAGGCGAACGATACCAAATAGCTATTTAAACTCCATAGTCGATATATACAAACGATTGATAATTCTTTTATAGAGAGGCGAACGATACCAAATAGCTATTTAAACTCCATAGTCGATATATACAAACGATTGATAATCTTCTATAGAGAGAAGGAAGATACCAATTTTGAATATTCAAACGATTACAAATAAATATTCAAACAAGAACCAAATGAATAGAGAATAGAGGAAGTTATGGGCCAGAGATTAGGAATAGCCAAAGCCAGAGAAGGGATGGTGTACGGGAAATCATCCAATCATTTGCCACCCTTCTGTCATCTCAACATTGGGATGCAACCCTGATCTGGGCAATGTTGAAATGAACAATGTGTATAGGAATCAAATGAAGAACATCACGGAAGAATAATCTGAACATTAGACGGTTTCCTGGAAGAAAAAAGGAAACAATAACAACTATAAGAAAAGAGGTGAAAGAAAAAATTGGAACTACAAGTAAAAGTGCAGGTACAGCAAGATCCATTATGTTTAAAAAAATTAGGAGAACTAAACATGCTAAAGGACCATAATGACAGGAAGTTAGCAGAATTCAAAGCAACAATCCGTTACAACCAACCCGAAAAACATAATGGGCCACATGACCAAAGGAAAAGATAAAGGGACAATTCATATATTTATAATACTATGGAAATTTGTTATGCTGAATTGGATTTTTTAATTTCTTGTTTAATAAAACAAGTGTTAAGCTGTCATCTTAATTGGATTTTAATGTTTTAAGCAGCACTTCTACCACTCCTCATTACAGATAAGTTGAGTTATGCGTGTTAATTAAGGTATCAAAATATTTGAAAACACATGTTTACTTTCCAACTACTGACATATTGGGTCAGCTGAGGTCAACATCATGATTTATCATTAAGTAGATGTTCGATAAAATGTGTGCATTCAGTTTCCATTTGTCGGTGTCACAACGATTGATAATTCTATAGAGACACTATGGTTTGTTTTAGGCGTGAAAGTTATAATTGTGATCGCATTTATAACTATCAGATTGGCAATTGTCAATATTAAGAATGGCTCGCAGATTTAAAAAGAAAGTAAAAACTGTTAAACCAAAAAAATAGAAAACTCGATCGGGTTTCTAGAAAGAAAAGACAAAAAAGGCACACGTATATTAAGCTAAGCAATATGTATATAACAGAACTACAGAATCAAATACTAGGAATATTGATGAAGTGACAGATGACCACCGTGGACACTGACCAACACGCAAATGAAAACAGTACAATGTCACGTACAGCAGAATTGCAAAAGGATTCGACTTCCGCGCTGAAGTTGCAAATGAAGCTTTGTCGGCGATGTCATCTATGGTTGAAGGACTTCTTGCCAACACAGATGCTTCATCAAGCAGTAACAATAGTATGTCGAATCCAAAGTCAAACTATGACTTTGTCTCGGCATATCAAGCTACATACGAACACAATACCCTAATCTCTTCTGCTAATGCTGAACAATCCTTCCACAGACAAGTAACCACTTCAAAAGGCATTGTATTTGCGGAGGATTTGCCAAAATTTGACAACGTGTCTACTTCTTTGCGCAAGCAATTTTAGAAAGTAAGGACATAAACCTTTCTGTATTACTTTTACCAAAGAACGAGGTTCCCAAAAACGCTCTGTCTTTTATGAAAGGTTAACTGTAGAGTTATCCGCCCCTAAGGATCCTCGTCTAAAAAAAATTTGGACCCTTGATGAGTTCACAAAGGCCTTCTGGAAATTGCGGAATATCGTTTGTAAAGTCTATCCTCAACGGCGAGATGAGCTAGATCAATACAAGGCCGATATAAATGATATCGCCTATAACTACGGACACAGATTTTTATAAATATCTAAAATTGTTTTCGGCTTAGGCAGCTAATGCTATCATAGAACATGATATTACAATTAACTAGGGAAAGATAGAAGACCGTCTAATGCATTTGGTAATGAATGTTTTCCAAATTAGAGATTGCAAACTATGTGAAGAATACGACCATACAACGACAATTCTGTCAAAAACAGGTCCAGTGGTCTATACTATACTATACTATACTATACTATACATACTTATAGTCATAAACAAGAACAGGCCCAGCGGTAAGTTCAAGCATGAACTTAAAGTTAGTGTCCTATCGTTATTCAGAAGTTCAATAGATAAAGAAAATGTTGTACGAGTTCCAACGAGACAACTCTCCATCCAAATCATAAGCATGAACTCCGATCTTCCAAGCTTAGAAGATAATCAATCACTGTGACATCAACCGAGACGGCTAAACGCATAAAAATGAAGTTTATTCCATTGTATGTATATCATGTGGTATGTATCTTAGTTTGTGAAAGCTTAATAAATATATGTTTTTAAAAATACATCTTATGTGTTTGGTGTGTACAATGTACATTTAGCTAGATATATTACCATAGCAACTATGTTTGATTTGCCAGGCATTCACAATCATTTTAAAAACATTACTAACATAGTTACATTCTTTAAGTTCTGTGTTAATTCAAGATTTATATTTCTGTTTTCATTTTTTTCGTTTTATGTATTTTTAACAAAACGAAAAAGCAGAAAAGCAAAACAAGGAGAAGGCTGCTCCTCAAAACCTGGTACTAGTATATTCAATATTAAGTTGAGGAACACGTTCACTTGTATTTGTGTCCATCTGATGAGTTAAGCCTTTTTTAGCTGATGTTTATAGTTTGTTCTTAGGTTGTACTGTATCCCAAATAAGGAGGAAGGTAGGTATTCCGCTTAAATATTGAACTCCGCCACATTAGGTATGTATGCTGTCCCAAGTCAGGAGCCTGTCATTACGTGGTTGTCGTTTGTTTACGTGTTGAATATTTGTTTTTTGTTCAGTTTTTACATAAAGTAGGCCGTTAGTTTTCTCGTTTAAATTGTTTTACTATTTTTTTTACTATTTTAGTACATTGTCATTTCGGGGCCTTGCATATCTGTCTGTGCGGTATTGGCTTTGTTCATTGTTGAAGGCCGTACGGTGGCATATAGAAAATCAAGAATCTCTAAAATTTGGGTTAATGACATGTCATAGCTATTAAGTCATATATGAAAAAATAATAATGAAAACAAATACTAACATTTTTTTCCCAATCATGGGTTCACATAACTAGGAAAATGATAGTTTAAGTGATTGTAAGCTGGAATGTATAAAAACAAATTGCCTAAAGGGTTTTAACACGAATACGACCAACTATCACTGCAGGCAACGGTCAATTGTTCTAATTCAAACACAAGATAAAGTCAGAATAGTCATCAACTAGCCCTGAAAATGGATGTCGCTAGAGCGTCGGACCTATACCGGACCGTCAAGGCAATACGAGAACCCTGGGTGCCAAGTAGGAGGGCCGGTCGTTAACATGAACGCATTATATGAATTAGTTACGTTCGTCATCGAATATCCTGATATGGACATTCGTTATGCTAGTTGTGCATCACATTTGGTCGTCCATTGACTGAATGCAACATTTGTTCAGTTCAGTCACATTTATGGGTCAACAGCATTAGTATATCATTCAGAGGACTGTATGTGACATGCATTTTCAAATAACAAAAATATTAACCAAGCTGAAGGTTTGAATGAAAAAGATATTGTAAGTATCATGACTACATTGATACATAAATAACCAACATTTATATATAATCTCTAAGTTCATCTTTTCATAAAACAGGTTTTACATTTCTTGTATCCTTCTGCATTTGGTATGTCATCCTGCACTTTTTTGATAGCCTTTTTTGGTTGCACGCACTTCTTGGTTGGCTTAGATTACTTGTGTTGTCTGCACTTCTTGGATGGCTCGCATTTCTTGGGATTCATTCTAAATGGACACATTTAATAATATAACAATATTACTAGTTAAACTTTCCTTTCTGATCCCAAGTAAAGACATTTAGATTCCTTTTTACTCATAACGGAACCAAGCGTCTATACAAAAAATCGAAGATATGATAGAATAATCAATATATACAAATTAATGAAACACTAATCATGGGCTGTACAAACATATCTTCAAATTCTCTAAAACTTATTCTGGTCCCATCTTCCCTTTTTTTTTTAGTGGCACTATCAACAGAGAATAGATCGTTTAAGGTGGCATTACCTATCTGTGCCAAAAAAACCACTGACAGATGTCAATTATCTATTACCTGTTCTGAAAAAAAAATGTTTTACTATCCATGGCAGTATCAGGTAAAGACTGTTCCATTCATATGCTAATTGGTCAAGGTAAGGTACATATAGCTGTAATGGTTCATTTTTATTGACTGAGTCGGGTGATTAGTTAATGTTTATCATGACGGAAGATAAGGGATAGGCTGACTTGTAGTTACTTTAGTTTTAGACACTGTCTCTATTTCTTTAATGTCTATCGGACGGACCAGGAAAATTTGGAAGAGGTTATTTTTGCGATTTAGCGTTGGTCATTGTCTGCCTTTTACTTGATTGATTTAATAGTTTCTTTCGGAAAGTTTTCCTTTTAATCTAGGGCTACAAACTTCCTCTGTAGTCTGGCAATTTCCTGTTTGACATGACGCTTCCTCTATAGCGTTGCAGAATCTGTACCGGAATCGTCATCTGAAATTTCCAGATATATATAAAATGCATGGATTTGTTTTGAATAGCAATAAATAACTTTAAATCTCATACCAAAAGTGATAAATGCATTCAGGTAAATTATCAGCAGGTCAATACTGGCTCATTTCAACCACAAACTGTAAACCTATTGAAAATCTCTGTCAAAGCTGACTCATTTTGGTCACAATTAGTAATGACAGAGTATTTCAATACGTTTACTGACTCAATTTAGTCTAAAAAAAGTAACCATATTGAAATACTCTGTCATTACTGACTCATTTCAGCCACCAACAGAGAAGAGATTACAGCAGTAGGCGTAACTCTAACAAAATGTAAGACTCCTAAAAAAAAGAAGACCACAAGCATTAATGGATCTGCAGTAAATGTTACACCAGTCAGTTGACAACCAGTTTAACCTTTTTTCAGAGATACACGTGTAGGAAAATTCAATGAACCTGATTGGAGGCCTTAAGTTGAACTATTTCCTGCTGTTTGCTGCATGGTCTCATTTACCCTGTTTTCATTCTTTGTTATATTGAAAATATCTTTTTATATAATGTCAAGTGAATAAAAATTCAATTTTATATAATGTCAAGTTCAATCAGTTGTTTTCAATCCAAATTTTAAAATGTATTTTTATCTATTTAATCGCAGAATATGTGAATTACCACTGCCAATCGAACAAATGGGAAAGTGTGTAGACTGTGACATTCAATACAACAGTGACAAACAAAATTGGCAACGCAAGAGGAAAAATCATAAAATCACCAAAACTTTCAACTATTTGAATAATGATCGCTATTTGATTACTAGATTTATGTTTAAGTTCTAAAGTGGAGGGTTAAAATCAACAACGCCACAACGCTTCAATATACTAATCCGCCATTTCATAATTGGACATTAATGTCAAATGAATAAAGATATGTGTAAAGTGAATTTGTAGTATGATATTATAAATTACATGCTTACTGGAAAGAAGAAGGAATTTCAATTGCAAATCTGCATCTGGATTAAAATAATGACATTAGGTTGTTTGGTGATTGATTGTGTTTTAACACCGTTTCTTAGCACCGCAGGTTGGTGATACAGTGCTCAAATTACAAAATAAAATTTGTATATGCATGACAGTAAAAAGGTGTATCATACATGCAATCATAATCCATAATTGGTATCCATATACTGTACCTACACCTATTTTCAACCTTTTGAAGAATCCGATAGTATTCCATTGCAGTGAAAAAGGCCATATAAGGATGGTTAACTTTTTCATGGTTTTCAGTTTTCATGAATATTCATTATTTGACAGCTGTTATTATAGCAGTTCTCGTTAATATATACTACATGAACTGCTATATAACCAATGTATTGAAATTTAAAAAAATTTCTTTAACAGTGAAAGCAAATACTTTGTCAAAATTTTAAGAAAATCAAACGAGCCAAATCAATTTGACTGAAAGTGTTGAGTACAAGCTTAAATGACTAACCAATAACATAAAATACAGATTTTTGTTAATATTTACATTTTCCCCAGCTATAGAGAGTAAAGAGGAGAAGATAAAACCAGGCGAGAGGAGAAAATATGTAAATAAGCACCAGGAAAGAACTTTTAAAAAAAATGCACTTTAAGAATCAAAAAGCCGAATCGTGAAAAATTTGCAGAAATTTGCCACTAAATTACAAAAAAACCCCCAAAGCTATGAGCCAGTGGACACCCTCTTCCTCAGTAGGAGGAATGGGGAGTATATTGTCAAAGCCTGTGGCTACGGAAATATGATGAAACGTATCTATGAAGGCCTCCACATCACAGATGCACCACCATACAGCCACATGAGGAAGCTGCCTACAATGCCTGATGTGACACCAGAACAGGAAGCCATTCAACAAGTGGCCACAAGTAAACGGAAGATACAGTCACACTGTTTCTGTGATGTTACAAAACACACAAAAAATGGACATATATAATCTTACAGACATGATGGAAATCTTAGAAAGTAGTTTTAAAAATGAGGATGATATTGTGAAAAAGTATCCATCGTTCTTTGTATGGGAGGCAATGATTTTAACCCAAAGTTCCATAATATTTCACATAAGAAGATGCTTAGTTTTTTTATGTCAACATTTTCGTCTGAACTTGTTTGAGAAATCTGCGAAAAATATCCACCAACTTAATACAACAGTGTACACAAATTTTGTCCAAACCTTATTTTGTTCTATGTCTAACATTCAAGATTCTTTTGAAGAAGTAAGACACAACTAATTTTTTTGCAAACAGCGGAAAACCAAAAACCAGATGGATACAAACTTCGGAATGCCAAACTGTGGCTGCCCCCTGAATCTTGTTTAGATAGAATGACAGAGCTGGTTAATTTGCAAATTGAATATTTGGAAACTACTGGAGATTCAATGGCAAAATTGCCAAACTTTTTAGAAAAGGACTGTTTGAAAATATCAGAAACAGGTGAAATTGAGTAGCAATTTGGGCCTCTAGCCCGGGAAAAAATTGAACATTTGTAAGAAACCATAAAAGACAAATGAAGGAAACACCACAGAAAGGGAAGAGAAAGGCTAATACTTCATCTGAATAAATGCATATGATGATGACCATTGTTGACTCTATGAAACTGACATTATTAAAATACAATGCTTATTTGTAATGAAGATTTTTTTTTCAATTTAAAGGACGTGCAAAAATCTAGTGTACATTTTGGACAAAATCATATTTCATAAAAGTAAATGCAAAATTCTTGTGTATATTTTAGACAGGTATTAGAAAATAAATAAATTATTTTCAGTTCTCACTGAAGTTATTATGTATGTTTGTGTTTTTTATACCTGCACTGAAAGATTCAAGTCTTTATTGTAAAGATTTTCAGCAACTTTTTATCACAAATAAATGGTATGTTTTGAAAAGCCTTGATGATATTTTCTTAAAAGATATATTTCTATATGATCTTTTTAAAAATGCATATATATAGTTTTCTGTTAAACTGTCTGAAATATACATATTTAGTATAGGTTTATATTTCACATTCACTTCTCAAATCTGATTACAACAGTTTATTTAAAATAGAGATCTTTTACCCCCCCTCCTTTTTTTCCATGTTAACCTTTGTATTGTAAAGAAAATATCTGATTCAGAGTTAAAATCTATTTTTATCTCTGATCATGTTTCATCGAATGAGGCTGTGTACCTAGCAGTATGGGGTTAATATAAATGACATGTTAATTTGAAGTTATGCAGTTAACTGATAAAAATACTCATAAGGTGCCTAGTCAAAACGACAAGGTTTCACTGGCTTATCGCGTAAACCCCTTATTGATAACAAAATAATTTATTCATGTAGTATTTTTTTTTGTTTTTTATTCTCAGAGCAACTTCCCCAACTGGTGAATCCAAGACCAAGGCCAGTTAATTATAACCAACAAGAAAGCTTTTATGCAATAGATCAACAATAGTATTACCATGTTCCAAGGGAATACATTGAAAGACAGAGGTATCATTCACCTATCCAGAACCAATGGTACCAGACACCAGTGCCTCAGAGACCGTATCCTACTGACCGGTATCCTGTTCACCAGCACCCCATTATATTTTAACCATGAAACCCAAACAGACGAAGAACCTGTTAGAAAGCATCAGAAGTTTATGTTTACACAGCAGACTGAAGTGTGTATGTCCTCGGAAAGATGCCTCACCAAATTCCAAAAAGAGAATAAGAATAGAGAAAAACAAAATGAATGTAAGTACAGTATAATATTTGTAATGTTTGTATATAAAATGTGCATTTCATTTTGATATGATTACTGTGGATTCATATATATTCGTTGGATACCAATTTTCATGGATTTCGTGGGTACAGGAGAACCACGAATTCCAATGTTCAACGAAATACAAATTTTGTAAAGGAATGAGTGTAGACCTTGCCAAAACCATATTTAAATATCCACGAATATGCAAGTTTTCCTCAAACCACGAAAATTGGTACCCATGAAAATAAATGATTCCACAGTACCTGATAATATAATTGTTAACCAAAGTCTTGACTTAAGGGTATAGAAAAAAATGCTTTGCCAAAATGAATATTTTACTATGCATCTTTGAAATAAAATGCTGAAAAATGGGTCACCGCGCTATATTTTTAGGTTTTTTTTAAGGCTAGAAGATGTTCATAATTGCCAAAATTTGTTCATGATTTATTTATAAGGGGAGAACTGACAAACCCTAGTTAAAAAAAATGACCCCAGAACTTTTTTTTTCATTTATGAAAAAAAGTTTTTCAAATGTTCCAATTTTTAGGTTTGTGAATAAAAATAATTAAATTCATAGATATCTGTCATCTGAATTTCTATCAGAAGTATCTCTTCTGGCTAAAATGCAAGAATTCATAACCGAATGCAACAAAATTATCTTAAAAACGTAACATGGCTGTTTATTTTTCAACTAAACATATGTTATAATGGCCGACTTCCGGTTGGGGTGTGTATAATATTGGAAGCAATTTCGGTAAACACATGATTTTTTTCAGGATTTTGACAATTTAGAAAATAAAATAAAAAAAAATGTATTTGATGTTATCTTAAATCGGTCATTTGACCGAAAGACTTTCTAACATGTATTGACAAATGCAATTGATGTTAAGTTGAACAAACCAAACCTTCATTATAGAATTATAATACTTTTTTTAGTAAATTTTACCACTTTTTGGATAACTCATTCAGATGTTACCTTCAATTGACCATATTTATAGGATAATTGTAAATAATACAACAGCAAACCTGTTGTAGGTATATTGATAACTTTTCGACATTTTACTGTATATTTGACCACTTTTTTATATTTGTAATAAATGTTATCTTAAATCTGTCATTTGACCAAGACAACTTTCTAATATGTATTGATGATTGTATTTGATGTTACCTTAAATCGGTCATTTGACCAAGAAAACTTACTAATACGTATTAATAATTGTATTTGATGTTGTATTGATAATTGTATATGATGTTACCTTAAATCGGTCATTTGACCGAAATACTTTCTAACATGTATTGACAAATGCATTTGTAGTCAATTTGAACAAACCAAACCTTCATTATAGAGAATTTTAATACTTTTTTTAGTAAATTTTACCACTTTTTGGATAATTCATTCTGATGTTACCTTCAATTGACCATATTTATAGGACAATTGTAAATAATACAACAGCAAACCTGTTGTTGGTATACTTATAACTTTTCGACATTTTACCGTAAATTTGATTTTTTTTTGATAATTGTAATTGGTGTTACCTTATATCGGTCATTTGACCAAGACAACTTTCTAATATGTATTGATAATTGTAGTTGATGTTACCTTAAATCGGTCATTTGACCAAAACAACTTTCTAATATGTATTGATAATTGTATTTGATATTATCTTAAATCGGTCATTTGACCAAAATACTTTCTAACATGTATTGACAAATGCAATTGATCTAGTAAACAACTCGCAAATAAATATAACAGAACCAATCGGATCACATCCTATAAGGGCATTCAATGTTGTGTTTGATTTGTAATCACTGTACAACTGACACTGAATTCCAAGGGCGCATGGTGATTGTGTCTTAAATTCTGTACCATCAATTATAACCAGTGACTTAGGAAAATCTTTTCTGCATTCCTTTGGCATTTTTTCTATAATAGCATTCCTATGCGGCCAAATTGATATTGTGCCAAACTTTAAATACATGTGATCAATCCATGTATTGGATAGGCTGCTTGCAGATTGTGTACTGATTTCAAATCTCATGGCTATATCCTTGAGCCCGAAGTTGTGTCGAAGACGGACTAAAATAAGACAAAGACAATCAATTTGAGACATTTTTTCAAATCTGTCCTGCCTTTCTCGTACTCGAGGGAGAAGTCTGGTGGAATTAAAAAGAAAATAATGCCAAGAATCGAACATATGTTATCGCTGTGTAGTACTAAAACAGCCCCTTTATTTTTTCTTCTTTGACTCTTAACACTTTCTATGCCAAATCTGCTTCTTTCGGCTAACTGTTCTTTCAGTGTTTTATTTTCTTCCTTTAGGACGACTACAGATTCCTTAAGGTTTCTTATTTCCTCATTTCTTAAAATAAGTCCATTTTTAAGTTCATGGCATTCTATAGATGCTGCAAGTAAATCCAGTGGAGACAACCCTGAAATAAAGATATTGCAAACATTAATATATGATACATAGACCTGTATGAATAATGATATACAGTAATGGTGCAATCATTTATTTCTTATTTTTCAGACCAGAAATTTGAAAAAAGAATGCTGTTGCTGAGTCCATTGGTTGTGGAAATATGTCTGTGTTAAATATGTCTCCTGTAAATCTTCCTCATGAATTTACCATTCTTAATAATGATTATGCCGACAATCAAGCATTAGAACTCAACACAAGACAACAATCCCACCGTAAGGAGTGGTTTGAGGCTAGGCAGTATCGTCTGACGTCATCAAATTGTGTTAAAAAGAAAATCTGCCCCATCAGACAAATTTTTACAAGTATTTTTAGTTCAAAACAAATAAGTGCAGCTCCACTTTACTTTGGGAAGCGACATGAAAAATCAGCCAAAGCAAAATATCTCATAGAGTACAAGGATAGACATTTTCATGAATGTGGTCTAGTAGTTAACAAAAACTTTATGTTTCTTGGTGCTTCCCCTGATGGCATATTGTGCGACAATGGACAGAGTGGGATAGTCGAAATCAAATGCAATTACACAGCAAGAAACATGAAGTTAATTTAAGCAATTGAAGAGATAAGAGATTTTTACTTAGAAAATGATGGCGGACAACTGAAATTAAGAAAAGATCATGAGTATTACGCTCAGATACAAGGACAACTCATGATAACAGGGTGTGACTTTAGTGAATTTATTGTGTTTACACAATGTGATTTACATACTGAACGGATAATACCAGACATTGTATTCATGAATGACATGCTCAATACACTTGCATCCTTTTTTTCGAGATTTCGCCAAGCCATTTATTGAAGGGCTAAAAAAAACAAATAGATTTACCATCTGTATGAAAATGTTGGACAATAATTACTTGCATTGTTCATCAGTTTGTGAGGATTTATTTAAGTCATCGATATGGGATGTTGAAGGCTGATCCTGTTTATGATCTTCTCTATAAGAAAAAAATATCAGTTTTCACTACATTTACATGCACTAATTATAAGCAGACAAAATTAATTGTAGTTGTAATGAACAAAGAGAAGTTAAAAAAAATTATGCATTAAATTGTGGTCAATAAATAAAATCATATTGAATTCGAAGCATTTTATATTCCCAATTATTTTTATATTTGTATAACATGAAAAGACGCACTATAGTTGGATCAGATAAATCACGAGTTAACAAATATGTGAAGTGCTCGTGGTGCAAAAGCGAATATTGAATAAACTTATTTCACTATATAATACTCATTGTACATTGTCAGGAAAAACCAGCTTCAGTTTTCGTTTGATGCTTTTTGCAGGGCTTCCTCTCCTCTTTATTTTCCTACTGGGCTTCATTGCGGAACCATCTGTCTGTATGGGATATCTGGATACTGCTCATTGGGACCATTTTGACCAATAAAATGCTGCAACAACATGTTATTTATTAGATAAAATACAACTATGAATATAATCAAATTTTTAAAACATTTTTTTTCAAACATAACTTTAAGTAAGTAAAATCTGATGTAGTATGTATTGGATAGATTTATAATCATATTAATTTATCTTTCATTTGTATTTATTGAGATTAGATTGATTGATTGATTGTTGGTTGCTTAACGTCAAGTGGCAAATATTTCATGCATATTCAGGACGAGAACAAGTTCACAATAAATACAATAGGTATGTTGATACAATAGAGGCCATCTGGGATGATGGTCGGAGAAATTTGGACTGCCACCGGAAAAGGAGGGTATATTGGATAGGGACAAACATTTTGCCTTGCAACAGGCCACCTACGGACCCCTCAAAGAGTTGTTGCAAGGGTTCTTAACGTGCAAAGAGCGTGGCACTCTCTGTACACGAGGCATCGGATTTAACGTCCCCCTTTTGACCGGACGTGACTGCGAACTTGATACATCCCGCACAGCCAAACGGACGCCCCACTTCGGCAAGCGTTTTACTGCCGGTCGGGAGAAGACCAAGTGACCATATTTCTATACCCCAGTCACCCTTGGGGATTATTGAGATTATAATTAATGGAGAAAGCAAATCATCAGACAGAAAAAAACTCAAAGAGAACCAGTACAGAAAAGCTGAAGAAAAAAAGGGGGAATGACAAAGAGGAAATTGACATTGGAAGTCTAGGTATTTAATGAAAAATACTTGTATTACTTAAAAATCTGTGCAAGTGAGTTCAGATTAATTTTAGTTGTATTTTAGTGTTAGGTTTATTTTTAGTTGTATTTTAATCTTTAGTCGGTTTTTCTTCATCAAAAGATGACAGCATTTATATGCTTAATCGCCACAAGTCAATGTCTCTGGAATACAATTTTGTTATGTGTCTAATTACCGTATATATCATGGTTGTCAGTCTATCTGTTTGTCTCTCGTCAACATGTCATACTATAACTCAAAAACGCTTGAACAAATTGGCATGACACTTTGGTGAATTTTTTAATATCTATTGACATGAGCTCCCCTTTGTTTTGTTTTTTGAATTTTTGGGTTGAAGATCCTGAGTTTTGTTTTTTTGTTTATTTAAAAAGGGTGAATATCCAGTTTTCAGATAATAACTCAAAAACACTTTCATCAATTTGCAAGAAACTTTGGTGAATTGTTGAAATATTTTATCACGAGCTCTTATTTGTTTTAAATAGATTATAGGTTTCCGAGTTATGGGTTTTTATTCATTAAGAAAGGTGGATTTATGACAGAGGTATCATGCAGTGAAGGTGCATCTGTTTATTTCTTTTTATCAGAAAACTTGGTATGGTGAATATTGCCTAATCCGATTTAACTTACAAAATCCATCTGAGATATCCTTGAAAGTAGTAAACGTTTCATATCAAACCATCATGATGAGCTGCAATGATTTTTCTTTTTAACTCGAGATGTGAAAAAACCATGAGAAATGATGAAACAAAGTTGACCCTAAATATGCAATTGCACTTTGTTGAATTTAAATCAAAAAATCTATTTGTTTGCAGAAAAGTAAATCCGAATTTGTTAAGATGGTAAACATTTATTTTAATAAATATTGGACATTAATATACTCATACCATAATATGTCTTTTGGAAATGCAATGTAGCAGTAAAAATTCCTTGCGATGATAATTGAAAAATGTCTAAATATCTTATATTGTTAGCCTTATCCTAAATTAAGTTTTACGTTTGATTATAATTAATCTGAGCTAGGAAATCATCCTGATGGTAACTGGCTATCAGCTCAGCTCATTAAAGTTTTTTGATTTATTGGATATGTTGACATTTTTAACATTCATCATTAAGCATGTTCAGTGAAAATACTGTAATTCAGCATAAAACGAAATTATTTAAGATTTAATTTGTAAAGAATAATCTATTCAAAAAGCAATTTTATCTCAAATGTAGATTCAATGGTGAAATCACTAGATAAAGTAAAAAAAGGCATAAAAGGTGATGTGAACAAAAAACAGAAGAAAATCCTTGATAGAAGTGAAAGTAATTTAATATTCTAACCAATTATTACATTATTTGAATTGAATTGAATAAAGATATTTCCAAATCAATAATTTCATTATTCGGACATCATTCAGCAATGGACACCATTTTGAAATAATATACTGTTTAGAATAATACTTGAATTACATTTTAAAGCATTTATTTTTATAGGTTTGATAGAAAAACCGAAGAAAACATAACAGTTGAAAAAAACAAGAAGGAATCAAGAATAATGGTACTTTAATCAGATATTTTTGTTCATAACATTTTTTTCTAAAATATAGAGGTAATTGCAACATGAAAAATGTTAGAAAATTTATGTTCAATAATGGAAAATGATAAGCTCAGTTTTGCCAAACTTATATGATCTTATATCAAAATATGAGAAAAGATTGGTTCAAAAATTACTTGTTTATATTATTTAATATAGCTTTTTGTTATATTTGTCTGATGCTCTTCCTACTTAAAGTCCTTTGCTTTTTCCCTAAGATACAGGGTAAATTATTTTGCCCATCACACTCATTTATATTTTCATATAAGAGTTCATTAGCTCATAAAAGGTCATTTCCCATAATTCAAGCAGATTCTAATTTCTTTACACTTGGTAATAGTGATCGAGACCCAAATAAAACCAATGCAAATGTAAAGTAAAAGTCGGGTTATCATCCTCCCATCCCTCCTCTTTTAAAACACAAAAATATTTGGAAAAGGAGCTCCATAACCTTTAATTATTTTAGCTCCTTTGTGCTTTAACTAATGCTCTTTCGAATTGTAGTATCAATTCAAAATTGTTAAATTCACAATAGTTTCTCCTAAATCTTTGAGTTTAGAGTAGAAGCACCATACACAAAACTCTATTTTGTGACCCAGCCTGGGATCAAACACATGACTTCCTTATTTGTGGCGAGCACTATACCACTTCCTCATAGAGAGGGTGGAAAAAACCTCAAAATGTATAATAGACGTGCAGTTACATTTATTGGTGTAACTCACCATGCTAACAGATGACCCAGAGTCAGTAATGTGTTTATGCATACATTGTAAAGGTTTATTTGTTTCAAAAGATGAATGTACAAAATATTTACTTTAGTTAAAGAACTAAAATCCCCTGTTGAAAAAAGGGAAAAAAAGGGAAAGAAATAAAAAAAAATATATGGTGAACTACAAGCCTTGAAAATCGTTGCCAAAAGTTGGAGATATCATATTGGAGGAATATGTCGAAACCACTAAAGGCATCTCAGAAGAGGACAGAGATGATTTAACAGGTATCTGTGCACTTTCGAGGAATTAAATTTTACTGTCTTGGATATACTATTAATGGTGCATGACACAATTTCCTTTATTATTCATCACTCAGATAGAAAAGGTACAACTCCAGTATATATTGTAAACTTTATATTTAGAAGGTTGAAGACCTGATTGCTTTATATACTTTGTATATAGTCGGTGCCGTATGTTTTCGTCTGTCACATGTCCATAGTTCTGGACCTCATTTTTTTGTGGTTCAGTCACTACTTGAAAGAAAAGTCAGAAATTTTTGTTATGTTAATTTCTCTCTTATTATTAGTAAAACTATATTTCAAGGTCCTCATTCCCCTCAGACAGATTTCACTCGATGTCAACCTCAATGATCAGTGTCATCAGAAATTGACCTCATTTTCATGGTTCAGTAGTTATAGTCACGGTTTTTTTTTGTATGTTTTTCGTTCACATTTTGCACAAGGGGTATATTTGGTGCATGGGCTGATTGTAAGGTGTACATGTTCAGTTGGCAGGTGTCATCTGACCTTTGCCTAATTTTCAAAGATCAGTGGTTAAAGTTATTTTTTTAGTTTTGATTTTTTTTTATACTATATTTAAAATGTCAACTATGTTTGGTGTATTGAAATATCTTATGAACATGTCAGTCTTGCAGGTTTTATTTGACTGTGACCCCATTTTCACAGTATTTTTTTTTTTTATCTATTTTTCTTAAACTAAATGCACTAGGTTAACTGTATGTGTTGTACAAAAGGGATGTAAAAGGGTTACCTCATCATCCTGTCACGAATGTAAACAAATCAGGAAAAGTACGGGTAGTTTTTGACTGCGCAGCTAAATATCAAAGAATATCACTCAACAGTAAACTCTTACAAGGACCTGATCTCATTAACAGTTTGGTTGGTGTTTTTTTTATAAAATTAGATTCAGACAGGAGCAGATAGCCTTATCAGTCGACATCGAAGCTATGTTCCATCAAGTTCGTGTGCAAGAGGAGGACTGTGATGCCTTGCTTTTCCTATGGTGGCCTAACGGTGACTTAAACCAGACACCCAGAAGTTATTGCATGCAGGACCATTTGTTTGGTGCTACATCGTCACCAAGTTGTGCAGGATATGCATTAAATCTTTCTGATCCGGAAGTATCTACTACAGTAGAGAATTTTTTTAATGTTGACGATTGTCTGAAGTCTGTGTCATCCGAGCAGGCAGCTATTTAACTCGCTATTGACTAAGAGTCACTTATGAAAATGGGTGGGTTCCGACTAACACAATTGGTCAGTAATAGTAGAGATGTATTAAAAGCTATACCAGAGTCTGAACTTGCTCCTGCTGTAGTAAATCTTAGCCCTGGAGATGTGCTGCCGAACGATAAGGCCCTTGGTGTAATTTGGGATGTCAATGAAGATAAAATTAGGTTAAAGGTAAAATTAACAGATAAACCGTTAACTAGACGTGATATATTGTCAATTGTAAGTTCAATATTTGATCTGTATTAAAAGTTTGTCTGTGAATCGCTGTTTTCGACCAAAAGAATTTCAACACATTAAAAACGCTCAATTGCACCTTTTCAACGATGGGATATAACTTGGTTATGGAGCGTGTGCCTATCTGAGACTAGTTGATGGCAAGGACAAAATTACTTGCACTTTAATCTTAGAAAGGCACGACTAGCATCAATTAAACAGATGTCAAAACCAAGACTTGAATTATCAGGAGCTGTCACTGCATGCCACTTATACCAAATCCTGAATAATGAACTTGAAATAAAGGTTGATAACGTTACCTTCTGGGCAGACTCGATTGTTGTGTTGGGCTACATTAGAAATACATCACGGCGATTCAAAACCTTTGTAGGTAATATTTTAAGCATAATTCACAATACAACTAGTCTAGACCAATGGCGTCACGTATATTCGCCTTCGAATCCCGCGGACATAGCTTCAAGAGGAAAAGACGCTTGTGATAGTAAGACACTAAATATATACTTAAATGGTCTAAATTTTCTCTTGGAAGATTCAAAATACTGGCCACAAGACTTACGCAATGAGCTACAAGAGGTAACTGAAAATGACACCGAACTTGAGAATGAGGTGGTGATCCATGCTATGACAAACAACACCACTGATTATCTAATGAACTATTTCTTCGACTGGACAAAACTACTACGAACAATGGCGTGGTTGATTAGGGTTCAAGTTTTATTGCAGACAACGATACCTAAATCATTAAGTTCAGTGCAGAACTGGTGATCTCACTTTGTCAGAACTGAAAATGGCTACCAATGTAATATCAGTCAATGTACAAGCAACTTACGTCAAAGACGAAATAATTAAATTGAAGAAGGATACGCCCGTGAAAAAAAGACAGCCGTATTGCTTCTCTTAATCCTGTACTCGATAATGAGCTAATCCGAGCAAAATGACGCTTAAGTACCTCAATCCATGATGAATACCCTATAATCCTTCCCGATAATCATCATGTTACTTCGTTAATTGTTCGTTTTCTATCACGAAAATCAGGGTCACGTAGGAAGACAACAGGTGCTTGCAGCCACACGTATGAAATACTGGATTTTAAAAGGACCTAGTCTTGTTAAGAAAGTAATCGGATGCTGTAGTTCATGTAAACGTCAACACCGTCCACTCTGCGTACAACAGATGGCACCTCTTCTTGATGAACAGATAACTGCTGAAAACCCCCGTTTACATTTGTCGGAATCGACTCTTTTGGGACCCCGTTTGGTAAAGTTAGGTCGTTCACACGTAAAAAAGAACAGGTAGCCTATTTACATGTCTCACAACCAGAGCAGTGCATCTAGAAATGGCCCACACCTTAACCATGAAGTCATTTTTATCCGCTTTTCAACGCTTTATAAGCCGACGAGGTGTACCAAAAAAAATGTACAGCGATAATGGAACTAATCTTGTAAGCATAAACAGTGAACTACGTAAATCAATTAAAGAATTGAACCAATCAAAAATTGGAAGACACATGTTACAACAGGAGATAGAATGGCGTTTTAATCCACCTTTAGCAAGTCACATGGGTGGTTCATAGAAAATTGAAATCGTGATTTTGTCGTCATATGTTTCACCATATTATTGTATTTCATTAAATGGATCAGAAGTTAAATGGTAGTTCCTGCGAGAAATGTATGTGATATACATCAAATAACAAAAATATCACATAGTGACTGAATTGCTACTATACAGATCACCACAAAAATAGTTAATGATAAAAAGTTTTTTATTTTCGGGTTGAAATGAGAGTATGAATCATGTAATTCAAGATGTCCACGATCAAAATCAACTACAGTCAATAGCCAATTATTTTAATGCAAAAGAAAGAATTAATCGGTAAGGATTTTTAAATGAAAGCTATCTAATTAAGAGTTATGTTCGTCACCGAATCTCCTTATTACTTAAATATTATATAAATTATTTAATGCCCAAAAAGGCGCAAGCCAGGGCAGACCGTGCAAGGTCGTTAAAAAACTTCCATTTGTAATCTCCTTATATGGACATTAACTACGAGTTGAGGTTGTACAGTGTATACAAATTCATAGCGCTTATGCTTCTCTTCAAATTGTCATCACGGAGCAAAATTGTGTCCAACAGTCTTGCCATGGCATTTCTGCCAGAATCGTTTGCCATAGATTTCTCGGAATTTGTACCACACAAGTGGGGATTCTCATTTATTTAGTGGCAATCATCGCGACTCGGAACCCTTAGATTTTAAGTTATCAATCTGCAGAAAATTTTAAAAAGAAAATAGGTTGATACTATCCTTTCTTTACACGGTTATGCATAGATATTATTTCAGCAAAGGAATCAGAATTTACATGGCAGTTCCCTGCGAGAAATGTATGTGATATACATTGTATAACAAAAATATTACATAGTGACTGAATTGCTACTATACAGATCACATCAAAAATATTTTATGATAAAAAGTTATGTGTTTACGGGTTGAAATGAGAGTAATAATGTATGAAACATGGGAATCGAGATGTTCACGATTTAATTCAACTGCAGGCAATAGCCATTTATTTTAATGCAAAAGGCTATTTTCGTCACCGAATCTCCTTTGCGGTGTTTTTATATGACATTTTGTCTTGTGTTGTAGACTATATAAAGCAATCTATGGAATTGCGAAAATAAGGTCCACATTGGTCAATTATTATATACATCTATATATAGATATATGTTATTAATATCAACTTCACTTTTTAAAAACATTTATCATGTATAGTTATGTTTCTTGTCACTTGTGTATACATTGTACTATGTTTGCATTTTAACCCGTCAGGGTTTCATGTTTTTTTTGCAATAAAGATATTATATATTGACATTCACTTTGATATATGTTGTTTTTCTTTGTTTGATGTAGTGTTCTGTTAATATTTGAAGAGAATCACCATTGTTACATCACGTAATGTGTTTGCAAGTACGATTTATGAAATGCAGATGAACATCAAAGTTATTTTCTGTTTGCGGGATTCTCATTTATTTTGTGGCAATCATTGCGGCTCGGAACCCATAGATTCTAAGATATTAATCTGAAAAAAATCTTAACAGAAAATAGTTTATTCTATCCTTTCTAAACAGTAATGCATAGATATTATTTCAGTAAAGGAATCAGAATGTACATGGCAGTTCCCTGTGAGAAATGAATGTGCACTATGAATGTGATATACCTTAAAAAACAAATATTACTAAGTGACGGAATTGCTACTTTACAGATCACATCAAAATATTTTATGATAAAAAGTTCTTTGTTTGCGGGTAGATATGTATACGGTTTTAAGATAAAACGTTTTAATTTAAATAAAATGAAGTAATAAAAATGAAACGTGATCCAAATTACGCATGTAAATGGAACAACGCTTTTCGCTTTTTTTTGTATCGTTCTTTAAGTCAAACTCATTTATACGTCGTGTATCAATTGTCTCGCATTTGTATGTCTGATACGTTTACTACACATTTAAAATTATTTTATGACTATGTGTTCATCTTATTTCTCTGTTTCTTCTCTCTGTGACTATACCTGTCACCTTCCTTCAAAATTGGCAGGTCATACTCGGAACCAACAATCTAATAATAAAGTTGAAAATTACAATTTTAAATACATTTTACAAAATTGTCTCACTGTCTCAAAACACATTATCACAACTACTTAGTATTTATATAACTAGAGATTTAGTGTATATAATGTGTGAATCCTGAAATACCGTTTTTACTGTACATCCGTCATGAATTTTTAGTGTAATATGATATGATAAATAAACAGACGACGAATTCAAGATTTTTGAATAATATATAGTAAGTACTGTTTTAATAAAGTCATGATATAGTTCAGAGATGGGGACAGGTTTTCATTGCTCCTATTGCATGATCCAGGTGTAAAATTGATACACAAATGGATGAATACTAAGAATAGTACACAAACAGAGCGTGCAAGAGATTTAAAAGCAGCAGTTAAGTTACATTTGCAGAAAAATGTACCTTTTAACATAATAAACATGATAAATATCGAGATTCAATGAAATACGTATTTGTGAAGAAGAATCATAATAAATACTTTTCTTGGCTTCTTTTTAGCTCACCTGGCCCGAAGGGCCAAGTGAGCTTTTCTCGTCACTTGGCGTCCGGCGTCGTCCGTCGTCCTGCGTCCGGCGTTAACTTTTATAAAACTCTTCTCCTCTGAAACTACTAGTCCAAATTTAACCAAACTTGGCCACAATCATCATTGGGGTATCTAGTTTAAAAATTGTGTCCGGTGACCCCGCCAACTAACCAAGATGGCCGCCATGGCTATAAATAGAACATAAGGGTAAAATGCAGTTTTTGGCTTAAAACTCAAAAACCAAAGAATTTAGGGCAAATCTGACATTGGGTAATATTGTTAATCAGGTAAAGATCTATCTGCCCTGAAATTTTCAGATGAATCTGACATTCCGTTGTTAGGTTGCTGCCCCTGAATTGGTTATTTTAAGGAAATTTTGTTGTTTTTGGTTATTATCTTGAATATTATTTTAGATAGAGATAAACTGTAAAAAGCAATAATATTCAGCAAAGTAAGATCTACAAATAAGTCAACATGACCAAAATGATCAGTTGACCACTTTAGGAGTTATTGCCCTTTAAAGTCAATTTTTAACCATTTTTCGTAAATTTTATATATCTTTTACTAAAATCTTCTTCTCTGAAACTGCTGTGCCAAATTGATCCAAACTTGGCCACAATCATCTTTGGGGTTTCTTGTTTAAAAAATGTGTCCGGTGACCTGGCCATCAAACCAAGATGGCCGCCACGGCTAAAAATAGAACATAGGGGTAAAATGCAGTTTTTGGCTTATAACTCAAAAACCAAATAATTTAGAGAAAATCTGACATGAAGTAAAATTGTTAATCAGGTCAAGATCTATCTGCCCTGAAATTTTCAGATGAATTGGACAACCTGTTTTTGGGTTGCGGCCCCTGAATTGGTAATTTTAAGGAAATTTTGCTGTTTTTGGTTATTATATTGAATATTATTATAGATATAGGTAAACTGTAAACAGTAATAATGTTCAGCAAACACGCCTGGTAAACCATCTAATCTCAACCAAAATGTTGAGACGGAAAAAAGTATTCTGGCACTTCCTGTTGAGTCTTTCTGGTTCAAAATATTCAAAATAAACATAGGGTAGGTCGACTTTTCGTCAATTTACTGAAAATAAATGACTTTTTTGTAAAATAGGAGAATGTCATGCCATAGATAAATGATAATTGTAGCTAATATGTCTCTGTTTGGTTCAAAATATCTGAAATTGAAGTCACAATCACTTTTCTCCTACGGATTATCATGTTTACTCTCTTTGAATCCGATAAAACTGTTATGGTTTTAATGACCTAGCAAGAAAATATGTCAATTATTTGTGGGTTTTTTTATGCTTTACGATAACCACGTCTGTTAATTGCAAAAATATTTTTTGTCAAGCCTATTCTAAGCAGGAAAATGAAAAATTCTAAATGGTTGAGATATAAAGGTACTGGTTGAGTCTTTCTGTCACAATGTTGAGTCTTTCTGGTTATTTTGTGTCATAAAGTATATTATTGTTAAAATATTGGCGCTGAGGTTTCAAAGTTCAAACAAGTGAAACTGCGGGCTACTGCTCACTGATGATATCCCCGCCGCAAGTGGATAATATTAATAGTGTAAAAATATGCAAGTGTTCGGTAAATAGGAAGTTGTCGAGTGATGAATCTGAAAACGCATCACACGGTATAGCTGACTTATATAAATCCTGAAACCAAATTTTAGAAATCCTTCTATTGTAGTTCCTGAGAAAAATGTGACGAACATTTTCAACTTGGCTATCATGTGTAAAATCATACAAGTGTTCGGTAAACAGGAAGTTGTCAAGTGATCAATCTGAAAACGCATCACACGGTATAGCTGACTTAGATAAACCCTGAAACCAAATTTCAGAAATCCTTGTATTGTAGTTCCTGAGAAAAATGCGACGAAAAATATTCATGGGACGGACGGACTGACTGACGGACTGACGGAAGGACAGACAGAGGTAAAACAGTATACCCGACCCTCCCCCCCCCTTTTTAAAGTGGGGGTATAATTAACTACGACTAGCAATCCAACACGCGTAATATTACTATTTAAAGACAAAAACTACTAAAACAGCTATGCTAAAGTGTAATTTAAATAATTAAATGTAATTTTTATTGTAAAAATAAAAGGTTTTTTTCCCAAAATGAACAACGAAACTATATCAGTGAGCGATACTATTCGAGTTTACCTTTTTGCGGTTAACCTGGTTTATGTTTTCTGTATGTGGTAAGTTAAAATCTAAATACTGATACAATTTCTAGAATTGCCGATAGAAAAATGAATGCTTTATAAGTATAAATAAGATTATTTTATAATATTTATTTATTATTATGTTTTTATTTAGATGATTTCGATTCCTAACTGTAACAGACTTTATTTAATGTCGAAAATGCTTACATTAAAATTTTATAAGGGAGTTACCATTTGATTTTTATAGGGGGGGGGGGGGGGGGGGGGGCTAGGATGAAAATTGAAAAAAATAGGCAGGACAGGAGTTTTGAGTAAAAAAAAAAGGCAGGATGAGACACTTGCAAAAAAAAAAGTCAGGATGACAATTTATGTAAAAAAAGTCAGGATAAACAAAAAACAAAAAAAGCAGGACCGGATAGAGTGAAAAATAAAAAGGCAGGACAGAGATTACAATTAAAAAAAATGCAGGACAAAATTTTTCATCATAGCCCCCCCCCCCCCCCCCCCCCCCCCCCCCCCCCATGAACAGATTGTAAAAAATTATCCGTTCGGCGTCCATTCGCGCTATCTGGTAAGGTGTGACCGGAGATTTAAGCACATGTTACACCTTAACGGATAGCGCAAACGGACGCCGAACGGATTACTTTTTACAATCTGTTCATGTCCGTAAGACGTCCGTTAATTTTCGTTTCATGTCCGTTCAACATCCGTGATATACCCTTCTGTCCGGTGGACAATTTCGAGCATGTTCAAAACTTTGAATTGACGGATATTCAACGGATGAAGTGTCCATTGCACATCCGGTAGTCGTCTGTTTTTTTACGGATGTGCATGCGTTCTTAAAAAGTGATAAATCTTAACTGCGGGATAATACCTTGTATACTATAAATATATATATATAAATGAAGCATGATTGCCAATGAGACAACTCTTCACAAATGACCAAAAAGACACAGAGATTAACAACTATAGGTAACCGTACGGCCTTCAACAATGAACAAAGCCCATACTGCATAGTCAGCTATAAAAGGCCCCGAAATGACAATTGTAACGAAAAAAACTAACGGCCTTATTTATATATTAAAAAAATGAACGAAAAACAAATATGTAACACATAAACAAACGACAACCACTGAATTACAGGCTCTAAACTTGGTACAGGCACATACATACATAATATTGCGGGGATAAACATGTTAGCGGGATCCCAACCCTCCCCTAACATTGGACAGTAGAATAACAGTACAACATAGGAACAAACTATAAAAATCAGTTGGAAAATGCTTAATTCATCAGATTGACAAAAAATACAAGTGGACGTATATATCAACTCATTTCAAAAGCACACACGTGTCAATCTAGTACAAAGGAGGTTTTATGTTCATATAACATTCATGTTTACATTTCATGTACTCGTCCTGAATATGCATTTAGTTAGACAATGAGTATTTTAATTACTCATTAAACCATCAATACTACAATCTGCACAGTTTTACTCCTGTTCATGTTGATTATAAACATAGAAAAAAACGTTATGAAAAATAACTGACCCACTGACATTTTACTTTGTGAAATTGTTACCAGTTGATATAATTTGACTAATCTTTGAATAAAGAGACCCATTCCTGCGGTACGTCTATGTATTCTTTGTAAAGAAGGAATTCTTTACCACGGTATGAGGCAGAATAAAGGTCTAGAGTTGAAGATTCAGAGTTAAGCACTGATTATGTAAATATAGCACATGGGATGCAAATTGTCCAGTTTTAAAACTCAGTTCTGTAGATAAAGTTTAGTACTGATGTAAACCCCAGCACTGCAAAGGTAAAGTATAGCGATGTAGATTTTAAAAAGCTAGCTATTGAGATGTCAAGTTAAGCTATGTATGAATAAATTCTAGCGCTGGAGATATCAATTACAACATTATTGACTTTATAGCTTCTGGGCAAAACTGCTTATCAAACGCTAGACTATTAATCTTCAGAGCTAGACTATTAATCTCCAGCGCTAGACTATCAAACTTCAACACTAGACTATTAATCTCCAGCGCTAGAACTTTAATACAGAAAAAACACAGGTATTAACTATTCACTACCAGTATTCACTTTATTACAACCAAAGGTCTCTTTAGAAGCTGCTGCCATAACTGTACAAACACGATAAAAAATGACAGTTGAAAAAGACAAGATTAAAATGACAGTTGAAATGTCATACAGTATACGGCAAGCTTAGGAATTTTGGCGGTTGTACATTTTTTTTTTATGTATAATTGATACTTAGCTAGTTGAAAATTTCAATCACCAGAAGATCTCAACATTGTTCCAGAATATCTCAACCGATACCAGAAAATCTCAACATGATCTACTTTATAACATATTTAGCTTAATGAAATTATATTAGTAAAGACAAATAGCAAACTGTAATTTTATGTTTATAAGGTTTTAGAAAAATACTAATTTACTGATATATACGTTAGTTTTATCAATGATTTCACTGTCATTTTGTCAAAAGCTGAGTGCACTGACCACATTTACCTGCAGGAGAAAAGTCATTCCGATGTCATTTTAAATCATATTGGTCCGTGTTATACACGAAACAAATCCTAATTCAATTATTTATGGCATGACATTCTCCTGTTTTACAAAAAAGTCATCGATTTTCAGTATTTTGACGAAAAGTCGACCTACCCTGTGTTTATTTTGAATATTTTGAACCAGAAAGACTCAACAGGAAGTGCCAGAATACTTTTTTCCGTCTCAACATTTTGGTTGAGATTAGATGGTTTACCAGGCGTGGCAAAGTAAGATCTACAAATAAGTCAACTTGAACGAAATGGTCAATTGACCCCTGTAGGAGTTATTGACCTTTGTAGTCAATTTTCAATCTGCTTCCTTTGTTTAATATTCACATAGACCAAGGTGAGCGACACAGGCTCTTTAGAGCCTTTAGTTTGTGAACGCCGAACATTTATAAGTTTTGAAGACGTTTTACTTTATCGTTTGAAGTGAAATTGAATCTATATTTTAAATCAACACACAAAAGAATCAAATTTCTGCTCTTTAGATTTCATTTCACAAATGAAGTCTGAAATATATCCATTATAAAATCACCGTATCAAATGCATATAAGAGAACTTCTACTTAGAAACTGTTACGCATCGCATACTATACTATACATATTCCGACCGGCAGTAAAACGCTTGCCGAAGTGGGTGTCCGTTTGGCTATGCGGGATGTGGCCTAAAATCACAATTAATTCCCTTTGTTCATGATCTAGGAATATAGTTCCTAATTATCATATGGGGTATTTCTTCCTAGGTAATATGTCTACTGTTATCTTTGAAATGTTTACTATTTAAGTGGTCCTCACAGTTGCATATATATTGAAATAAGTAAAACATGTGGAAAAAAATTATTGTTAAAAGTGTAAGTAGTGATTTGGCCAAAATGAAAGTAGGGTAAAATTAGCCTTCGTCATTTATTCAAGATTCAAATCCTACCTTTGGCATGTCAATACGGCTTTCAAAAGAAAAAGCACTTATGGATTATCCTGGGACAAGCGTATTTTATTGGAATAATAATGGTCTATAAGCAGTTAAATTTATTTCATGTTTGTGGCGGTGCAAATTTTTTAATTCACTTTGACTTTAATCAAAAAATGCATTGTAGCCAAGGGGGGAATAATTGTGTTCTGAGGCCATGTATTCAGTTCGCAGTCACGTCCGGTCAGAAGGGAGACGTTAAATCCGATGCCTCGTGTAAAGAAAGTGTCACGTTCTTTGCACGTTAAGAACCCTGGCAACAACTCTTTGAGGGGTCTTTAGTATGCCTGTTGCAAGGCTAAATTTCTGTACCTATCCAATATACCCTCATTTTTCAGTGGCAGTCCTAATTTCCCCGACCATCATCCCAGATGACCTCTATTGTATCAACCTACCTATTGTATTTATTGTGAACTTGTTCTCGTCCTGAATATGCATGAAATATTGGCCACTGGACGTTAAGCAACCAACAATCATTCAATGTTTAAATTCCTCACAAATGTTCTTAAAAGGAGATCTGCGCTTAAGTCTGCCTCTGCAATGCCTTCACCAAAGAGAATGAATGTACCTTCTGCATTCATACACAGGAAAAAAACATATTGAACTCAAAGTGAGTTTTCTTTGACTACAGTATGTCATAAAGTACTTCCATAAGCCTTCAAATCTCTTAGTCAGTAACCTGTAGGGACATCAATCAATAAAAAAAATAGCATTTCTTTATATTGTCTGATGTGCTAAATCCGGCAATACGAGTCTTTGGTAGTTAATTCTGCGTTTGTATCAAATATAAATTCTCTTCTCACACATGATGTGTTCTCCTTTGATGGCCATTTATAGTCATTTCCTGTTGAAATATTTTTGAGAGAGTTTATCTTGAAATATTTTTGAGAAAGTTTATATTGAAGGTGTCATCAAACTTTTCTGTTACAAGGCCAGCGAACCATTCGCTCTCATAGGCCACAGCCACATAGTGCCCAACTTTGATATCATCTTCTGAAAAGTAATTGAAATAATTATAAATATATGTTTGACTATGCTAACCCTAAATGGCTAGAAAAAATGACTTACTTTAAAAAAAAAAAAAAATAATTCACAGTATACAAATGTCTGGTCCTCCTATTACCACAAACACACTATTATTTACTTAAATTTTGAATATGATTTGTAGTATCTTCTACACTTTCAAAGACTTTTGATGATTAAAAGTATGATGCATATCTCTTTTGTATGACACTGATGTGCATTAAGAAAACTTAATGGATAGGACATTTACTTTTTTGTAGTCTAAGTTATAATTATGTGTCATTATACAAGTACTACTTTATAATTAATATGATATTATTTTTATTACCATTTTTTTGGTTCAACATGTCGGTTGTTGGTTATTGTCTAATTTGCCTTGCCTTTATTCATGTCAAATTCCAAAATTCCTTCCTCAGTATTCATCTAAAAACAGAAAGCTAAACAATAAAAGTCATTTTTTCCTTTCTTAAAAGGATAAAATACAATTATGTAAAGTCCCCTTCAACTTCACCGACCCCCAAGGGTGACTGGGGTATAGAAATATGGTCACTTGGTCTTCTCCCGACCGGCAGTAAAACGCTTGCCAAAGTGGGGCGTCCGTTTGGCTGTGCGGGATGTATAATATCGCAGTCACGTCCAGTCAGAAGGGGGACGTTAAATCCGATGCCTCGTGCAAAGAGAGTGCCACGCTCTTTGAACGTTAAGAACCCTTGCAACAACTCTTTGAGGGGTCCGTAGGTGGCCTGTTGCAAGGCAAAATTACTGTCTCGATCCAATTTACCCTCATTTTCCAGTGGTAGTCCAAATTTCCCCGACCATCGTCCTCTATTATAACAACCTACCTATTGTATTTATTGTGAACTTGTTCTCGTCCTGAATATGCATGAAATATTTGCCACTGGACGTTAAGCAACCAACAATCAATCAATCAATCAACTTCATCGCCAGGGGAGTAGAACCAAGTTTAATCTGTTATAAGCATTATACAACGAAAATTTAAGTAGACTTATTACCTTCAGCTGCAAAAGATCCTGAACAGTGGGATTTCCCAATTCTTCTGTAAGTGTAGCGGTATATAAAAAGCTAAAAAAATAAAATATAGTGAAACACATTTCTCAAGCTTATTGGTGAGACAAATAAGTGGTATTTGTTTTATCATTTCTTGAAAATTTAGAATGTGATGTAAGAATACATTCGACATTGTATCTGTAATAGTGTTGTTAGAGTTGTCTGTATATTTCTTATCCTTACTGTTAAGTCCAATTTTGGTTGTAATGACATTACATGACGTCATCTGCTTTTAGACATTTTAATAATATTATATGATAAACATGATAAAAGTAATATACTGTTAGTAGACCAAATATGAATGCACATTGACTCTTTCATTATTTTTCTTTTCTTATTGCCTTCCTTATAATGTAGATTGCGTAATTGTTGTATACATGTATTGTTTCTAGTGAAATAGAGATATGTTACCTGGTTGGTAGCGTCCTTGAAGGGATACATATTGCTTTAGTGGTTGGTTTCCTACAAAGTAAAATCTAAATTTAATCCAGACCCAAACATGTATATACTTATTACATTAGGGCTTTTCCAGAGAAAAATGTAAGAGGGGGATTAGAAGGCAGTTTTCAACAGCACCCGCTACCCAGACAATTGTAATTGAGAATTATAATGTGAAAAATTGCTCTGATACCCATCACCCATGTTTTAGTAATATATATGGTGAAAGTCTGGGTCAGCATTTTCTGTCATTTTTTCTCTCTCAACATCTTAACATGTGAAAAGGAGCTACATATCCTGTCAATAATTACAGCTTATTTTATCATATTTATGCCACTCTTCCAGTGTAAATGGGTAGACTTTACATAGATAAATTCAGCCGAATAAGAAAAGCAAAATGAGAATGTTAATTTGATGTATGCCTTTTTGTGCTTCTATGTTACATTTGTTGTTTATGTAGTGATATTAAGATGATATCACACTATTGACTGTTGTATCCCTATTTTTGAAATTTTTACTCTTTGAGTATGTTTGTTTTGTTCTGGGTTCATGCATCGTTGACAATGTAATGGAATTTGATGCGACTGTCATACAAGGGAGAGGTTTAGCTAGCTATAAAACCAGGTTCAATCCACCATTTTCTACATTAGAAAATGCCTGTACCAAGTCGGGAATATGACAGTTGTTATCCATTCGTTTAACGTGTTTGGACTTTTGATTTTTTATTTTCCTTTTTGAATTTTCCTCGGAGTTCAGTACTTTTGTGTTTTTACTTTCTACTTCCTTAAAACAGCAAGTGACAGGACATGAAGTGACAATTATATTTTTTACGTCACTCAGGTAATAAAAAATAAAGTTGTCGTTTTCAGTATGAAGAATATGAAGTATCAAGCATTGTTTACTTGAAAAACAAAGCAGCCAGTCAAGGTCGTTAAAAATTTCCATGTGTTGTGTAGGAGGTGTTTAGTCTCACATCAATAACTGGAAATTGAAATAGTACACAAGTTGGTTTTAAAAGTTGAAAAACAAACCATGGACTCTTTGCATCAACGGTTTCTTTCTCCAATCAGGAGTCTATCATCGGTACGTCTAAACACTTCTAAGGACTCCTTAGTGCACTAAGAACTATACAATGCCACTAAGGACTAGAAGGACTTCTGTCAAACGTGTTATTTTTACATATTATGTTAAAGATTGATATTTAATGAATAAATTTCAAATTTTATAGAAAAATAATCATAAATAAAAAAGATATTCAACATTTTCTAGGCACATGCCCATTTTTCTTTGATATACCGAAAATCAATGAACCGATTGACACGTGCCAAATAATATAACAACTGATTAAACAATCATATATTCTTTAATTTAAGCAATTTACAATTGTATCGAAAAGATTAATACTTGATTATTATAATTAAATGTCTTATTTAAAAGTTAAAAGGACAAATTACTTTGCTTTTGTTTCATTTATTTCCCGACATAGTTATTTGCCATAGGTTTTAATGTTGATGTGCGCCAACTAATAAGTAAGAGTGTGGTCAGCTTGGTAAAATGTTTATGTAAGAGACATGAAGACAAAATAAAAATATATATTTGTAACTTTTTTGTTTTTATTTTAATTCCAACAAAAATGCTTAACAAATGGCTTCACTAAAACATGAATAAATTCCGAAAAAAAACACCCTATAAATCGTGATTTTTATTTGTCCACTTTCTATTACTGCTTTATACGTACTAGTACGAAAAACGATTGAATTGATAAAAAAATCATGTGGCGTCCTTGGGATTTATTAAAACCACTAGTTTTCAACCAGTTTGATATCAGTTTACAAAGGCGGTACTTATTAATTTGAAATTGTTTGACATTTGTTTTTTTCTTCTCTTAAAAGTAAATGAAGTTTAAAATAATCATTTAACGAATTTTAGTCAGATTATGTTTTATTTGAAATATATGAAAGAGATAAATGTTTTTTTCAAAATGTTCCACAGTGTTAAGTACATTACTTACGAATAATTGCCTGCATTTGTTAATTTAAAGTTAAAGATATAATGTTGACAGAAAAAGAGAGTGCTTTGTAAAAATTGCTCGCTGTTGAAGGCCGTATGGGTAACTTAAAGATATTAATTTCTGTGTTATTTTGTCTCTTGTGAATAGTTGTCTCATCACAAACCCTACCACATCATTTTTATATTGGTTGCAAAAATTTATTATCGTATTGAACTCGTTGTTGTCAAGAAATATATTGCTCAAACGGGTTCTTCTTATGATAATAAATTTTGAAAATGAACCATAGCATACGCACAACAAATAATTTCTGTCTAAATCTGTCTGTTTACTTGTAGCTTGCATTAAATAAGTTTGGTTTCATGTAGTAAATATTTTTTTATCAGATGGATTTATTTTGTCCTCTGACAAATACATTGCTCAAACGTCTTCATATGTAAATTAAAAAAAAAAGATTTTTTTTTTGAAAAAGTACAATAGCAAACGCACAAGGGTGGTTGCATGCAGAAAAAAGTTTATTATCTTATTGATTACGTGTTGTCCAGTAATACATTGCTTAACATCTCCATATAAGAAAATAAATTTTGAAAAGTGCACCACAAGAAACAAAATTATGTGTTTCGGCTCCATACCTGTTCAAATGCATGTGCGTCGTCGCCCGTATTCTGTCATTTATTAATATGAACATCAAATTAAAAAACCTTCATTAGATAAAATATATTGCTCTGGAGACAATTTTTTTATTTACAAGCAATAATTACAAAAACACTCTAGTAAAAATACTTCTTCATTCTGAAAAAAAACCACATTAATAGTATTTCAACAATTCATTTTTTTAAAAGTATCCAACTTTACCAATCTTGTACACTAAACACAACAAATATCATGATTCCCGTGTAATCAGTTATGTAATTTGACACATGTCAAACAGTTCATTGATTTTCGGCACATCAAAGAAATACGGACACATGTCTAAATAATGTTAAATATCTTATTCATCTATGATTATTTTTCTTCAAAAATTGAAATTTATGCATTAAATATCATTCTCCACCATAATATGAAAAGCAATTGCATATAACAGCACCCCATCTAGTCCTTAGTGGCATGCTATAAGTCCTTATTGCACTAAGGACTCCTAAGCAGTGTTTAGACGTACCCGTCTATCATGGGTCAAAATAAAGTTTTGACATTTGTCTTACGATTTAATAATGTATCAATGTATTGATTTAAGACACTTAATGTATAGTACAGTTTGTCCATCAAATATAGTATCTGTTTATTTGCCCCAAGGGTGACTGGGATATAGAAATATGGTCACTTGGGCTTCTCCCGACCGGCAGTAAAACGCTTGCCGAAGTGGGGCGTCCGTTTGGCTGTGCGGGATGTATCAAGTTCGCAGTCACGTCCGGTCAGAAGGGGGACGTTAAATCCGATGCCTCGTGTAAAGAGAGTGCCACGCTCTTTGCACGTTAAGAACCCTTGCAACAACTCTTTGAGGGGTCCGTAGGTGGCCTGTTGCAAGGCTAAATTTCTGTCTCTATCCAATATACCCTCATTTTCCAGTGGCAGTCCAAATTTCTCAGACCAACGTCCTCTATTTTAACAACCTACCTATTGTATTAATTGTTAACTTGTTCTCGTCCTGAATATGCATGAAATATTTGCCACTGGACGTTAAGCAACCAACAATCAATCAATTTGAATAAGAAGTTTTGCTGTTGTGACACATTAATGCCTTCCTCTTAGACTTGATGTCCCTTAGAGTAGAGATACACTTTTATCAATTTCTCCCTGCTGGCCATGTTTAGTATATATTTTTCGCAAAAAAAATTGGGTGCTTATGTTCACTTTTGAAGTTCGTGCTGTCTATTGTTTCTTTAGTGTTGTAGACCTTGAGATGTAAAGGTAGTCTAACTACTTGAGTTGGGAAAGAGATTCTTTGGCTCAATTGGTAACGGCGCCGCCCTGAAATTACAAATCCGTTAAAAAGTCAAATGCATGAATGGGTGGTGGATTATAATTACGACGTAATGAAAAAATGGACGAAAGATAACAAAGGGACACTAGAAAATAGAAAAATAAAAAGTAAACAACACGAACCACACGAAAAACTAGAGATATATATATTCGATATCATTTGTGAAACGGCTATTCCATAACGGTCAACCAACTCGTGATGGCGTCCGTACAGTTTACGAAGGGATGACTTCAACTTCACCATTTGGAACTCTTGGTTTACTAGTTTCTTGTTACTTTAACTCATCTACATTTATTGGAGTGTCCAACTTTTTCCCTCTTGTTAAAATCTATGCATTCATTCATATTGTCTGTTGTGTTTTGTCTCGGATTTTTCTTCCTTGAACACCCGAATGCTGCATGGTTATTAGAATAGCAAAAAGAACAAATATGTGCATATTGACCAGGTTGCATATTACACTCGTTTGAGATATTACAGTTCCATTGTGAGTATCTCTTTTCCTACCAAAACGAACTAAATCCTTCACAACAAAATTTGAACTTTAAGAATAATTAGCTGTGTTGGCCAATTTGTTTGTTCCTGTATTTCCAAGATGTGGACAAAATGATGATAAATGCAGGTTAGATAAGCAATAAGAGCATGAATAGACCTGTGCATTCCCCGCAACCATACTTAGCATAGTTGTATCTTTGATTGACCAACCAAGTTTAATGTTGCAGTCGCTCAATGCTGCTGCTGCCTTGGCTGAAAACTGACAATGGTAGTCATAAAATATACATTATATATATCAATAAAATTATCTGCATACCTTTCCATCTCAATTTTCCTATTAGTGAACTTAGAACAAATCACTTTTATTTATTTTCCAAATACAGTTATGAGTTCACTGATGGTCAAAAAGCAGTATTGTGTCTTCGTGGTTGCACAAGTTGACTATAATAGATTATTGTTGTTGAATAATGTTCTTGTCTGCTTCATGCTAAGGAATTAACAGGGCCACTAAGTTAACATCTTTTCCTTCCCTAATACGTTTCTTTCTAACATCAGAAACAATGTCAACATGTGGGATGCATTCTGATGGTACCCCAATTTCTGAAATAGGGACACGATACCCAACATTTAATGGAAAAGTCTGTCTACATGTCAATTAAGCTGGGACACAGCGGATGTCAAAAACAAGATTGGGACTAAGATAACAGAGTAGGGTAATCCTCTGGGGATAAGTAAGTGACAGAAAGAAATGGAACATCGTTTTGCGTTTGGAATCGTAAAAAATACTTTTTAACTCTTTAGACCTTCAAATGAGACGTCATTACATTAACAAGGATAGTTTAAAATCATTTGTATTATATAACATGTTTATCTCGTATTGTTTGGTTTCAATAATAAATGCCTCCAAGGGTGACTTGGGTATAAAAATATGGTCACTTGGTTTTCTCCCGACCGGCAGTAAAACGCTTAACGAAGTGGGGCGTCCATTTTGCTGTGCGGGATGTATCAAATTCGCAGGCACGTCCGGTCAGAAGGGGGACGTGAAATCCGATGCCTCGTGTAAAGAAAGTGCCACGCTCTTTGCACGTTAAGAACCCTTGCAACAACTCGTGAGGGGTCCGTAGGGGGCCTGTTGCAAGGCTAAATTTCTGTCCCTATCCAATATACCCTTATTTTCCAGTGGCAGTCCAAATTTCCCCGACCATCATCCCAGATGGCCTCTATTATATCAACCTACCTATTGTATTTATTGTGAACTTGTTCTCGTCCTGAAATAGTTGCCACTGGACGTTAAGCAACCAACAATCAATCAATAATAAATGTTTTGAAATCTCCAACACAATATTTTGAATGAAACGTACATACCTTCTCTTCTGTTTGACTCTCAATGGTAAAAAAAATATACTCTATGACGTTTACCGTGTCGACCTTCGTGAATTTGTACAGACAGATAATATCACTGATGTGTATTATTAATTAATCATCATTTGTATAAATTCTTTCATAGTCATAATGCACTGAATATTCCCTCATTTCCTGAATGTCGTGCTCAATTCATTGTAAATTAAATCTTCGATGAAACTGGAAATATACCTTCATCGTTACATTTGTTAATTTTTCTCACCTCTCTCTTTGTTATGCTCTTCCTTCTCGATAGTAACTGAAAGAACCAAATATCGAAAATATTAGAGATTATAAATAATAAAACTTTTTAAAATCAAGCACATATATACTGTATATTTGGACATCAATTGTACCCATTTAGTTTACCAATTTTTCAATCAGAAACATCTATTAATTTTTTTGCGAGTTGTTCACCAAATTCTCTGATGATATTTCTTTTGAAACTTTCGTATGAGATCAGATTAACGCAATGCAATCGGTTTAATAACTAAAATAAGATCAGAAACATGCAATATAGTTGAAGGGTGTCTGGTGAATATTTGTATTCAATAACATATCTGTAATAATTTGTTACATGTTTTTTAAATTACTTCTGCTTATCATAATGATTTTCTTTTTGAAAAATATCAAATATATCCTTCTGACAGAATATGTTGAATTTATGGTTACACAGATCCTACGCTAATATTACTACAATCTATACACCGGCCTGGTTACCAATTCATCAATGAAACAGCTTCCAGTCAGAAAGCAAAGGTTTATTCGCATAAATCCTTTCTACCAAATATCAAACTCATCTGATGCTTGGTTCACTGCATCGATCGCCTTACTATTACCTGGAGCTCAGTTACTACTGGGAGCAGCTCCAGCTTTACACCACAGGTAACGACTTCCCCACTGGACTTGACTATAACTTTCCCCACCATCCAAGTCAAACAGGTCCTTTGCCTTCTCGATGGCGCTTGAGGCAAATTGAACAGCCGGATATAATTAAAACAAAGTCTTGCAGACATATTTTGATTACATTAATATATTTTATTAACCAACTTACTACAATATGAAAAGAAATGCCCATGCTTTATAAAAGGGAAATTTCGACATCTGGTCAATATGTACGAAATCTCAGTCATGCATTATGAAATCACAACCGTGCAATACGAAATCATAGTCATGCATTACGAAATCACAGTCATGCATAATGAACAGATGAAACGGGACATCGATGAAATCAAAATGTCGTTTATTTCTATCATTTTTTTGAATTTATGAGAGTTGAGAATAAAAAAATGAAAGTTGTGTTTTATATTGGTAAATACACAATTTAGCATTACTCTACACGTAAAGCGCCACCCGTACTGTTTATTTGTTTGATCAGACTACCCTGTGTGAAAATGGAAGATGAAGGTCTGCCGTGGAGAAAGTTTCAGACAGATTTGCGACAAAAGGGGGAGGATATGCTTGAAGTATTTGTGAATGACATAGACCGCTATGAACAGTTAAGTAATAGAGAAGAGTTGTTGGATTTAGCCAGCGCTCTAGCTGGTAGAGGTGTTATTCTCGAGGAGGTCCCCCTTGACCATGATGACTCTGTGCCTTTGGTCAATCTCGAGTAATGTGATACCACCATACATGTACAAAACCCTGAAGATTTACTCCAAAATAATTCAATTGAGGTGAATGATGGTAGATATAAAGCTGTAATGATTTATTCATATTTTGTATGTCTTATTTTTACCAGTCTGCCTACCGCTAGCAAGACTGCATTTTCAAGTATGTCCGCAAGCTGATGGCGTTGCCTTTCCGTCAAGCAGATCACATCAGACCAGCCTTCAAAACCTGAAAGACCTACAGACAGACCACTTCATCGTCTTTTTAAGTATGTAGAAGACACATGAATCAACAGTACCGTTTGGCCCGTGGAATCGTGGACAGCCGTCAGCCAGCTGATACGTACACGTAACAATACAGCATTAGGTATTTTAGAGCGAGCGGAACTTTTTCATGAGCGAGAAGGTTTCTACAGGTACGAGGTCATATCTGCAACACTAGAAGCAAAAGGAATATCTCTTGCAGGAGTAATTGCAGACGCTTTTGAAGATTTAAAACCTACAGAAATACATTTAATATTGGTACATCGAGCAAAAGCTGAGGCATGCGATTTAATGGTACGTTTGAAAAGTTCGAACTGGCTGGCAATTCGTGTGATGAAAAACGGGATCTTTATCTTAGACTCTAGACAAACACACCCATGTCCGTTATCTATTTAAGATGCAGCGCATTTCTTAAAATGCCATTTTCGTCATCATCAGAAAACCCATGCCCTCTGTATGTCCTATTCCACTGAATATTAATAAGATTTTTGATATGCGTCTATGGTAGAAACAATGCTGTTGATGGTTTGTCATATCATTCCTGACTGACAACAAGAACCTCATCTCTTGCCCTGCTTAATGTTCTTTTACAAGTAGAACCTTTCAGGTTGCTTACAAGATTTATTGAAAAAAAAATTGAACAATGCTTTTGTCCAGCTCTGTGTCAATAAATTGCATGTATTCCTTGCAAACTCAAACAGCAGGATGGCTGACAAGAGGGTAAATACATTGTAATATCAATAAAGTGTTACCATCTGCTTTCTCTTTAATTTCAGGATAAAATCTTACCTTTGGCCTATAAAGATTTCAAAAGGTTAAGTACTTAATGAAAATTATAAAACATAACACCTGTGTGTGTGTTTGAACAGAAAGGAATTACCTCTTTTCCTCATGTAAAGGTTCCGATATTAATGGTTTGAAGAGACGGAAAAGAGCTACAGCACAAATTATACTGAAAAGTCTGTATATCGGAGAAAATGTACTAGTCCATCAGCTACTTCTCAAAAGCGCTCTAGTTAAGGAGTTTGTGTTACACCCCAGGGTACCGCGATTTTTTTTGGATAGAATTTAACTTCATTATCTTATTGATAAAATACGTGTTAGACTAAAAAAAAGTGTCCAAAATAGGTTTAAAAACGTCCCTTTCAATGGTCACCTCATTTAGCAATCACGACTAAGTAATTTAAATTTTTTTTTTTTATATAAAGCGACTAAAAAAAATAAAGTTTAGGTGTAAATAACTAAAACAGATACAAAACTATCATATTTAATGTTACTCTGAAGATTTTTTGGTTAAAAAAAAAGTTTTTTTTACATTACAAACAATCCGATTTTTTGGGTTAAAATTAAGGCATATTTTTTCCATTTATTAAGAAATTCGGTATATGTTTACCCGTTTTAGTTAATCAAACTTTAGATTTAATCATTATACAATGTTTCAATCATTTGCAGTATTTATATATCGTCTAAAATTTGAAATATTTGATGAAATATAGGTACGTGCAAATACTCGTTAAATTACGGAAATCGTCAAATTACCGTCTTTGATTCAGTATACAACATGTACAATGCATTCACACATAATCATTATCAATTTGCAACTAAAAATACACACATTTAAATGTCGATTTATGATGTTTTGGTGAGACAAATTATTTTATAAAGTGAATGTGTAAAAAATATTACTGAAAAAGTTCAAATTAAGGTTGTTTTTTTTGCGTTCAGAAAAGGTGCACTCTATCGAACTCAATAAAAGTGTGCTTGATTACATTTTGTGTTTTAGCTATATAGTGATTGACTTAAGATTATTAAGTCATTCAATCGACAAACATCGCTTTGAATGAACGGCAAATAGTTAGTTATGAGAATTGGCCATGCTTTCTACGTTCTTAGGTTTCTAAGAGATCCAAAAGAAATTGGCTTTGTTGTTTTCAGTTTAAATAAAGATCATTCTGTTAAGCGTTGGATGTTAAATGTACATGAAATTATAATTTAGTATGCCAGACGTGCGTTTCGTCTACATAAGACTCATCAGTGACATTTGTACAGCCAAACAAGTACAAAGTTGAAGAGCATTGAAAATCCAAAATTCCAAAAAGTTGTGCTTAATACGGCTAAGTTAGTATATGTCTGGGATAAGAACATCCTTAGTTTTTCGAACAAATCAAAGTTTTATAAACAGGAAATTTATATAAATGAACACATTATTGATATGCATGTCAACACAGATTGTTGACTACTGGGCTAGTGATACCCTCGGGGACGAAACGTCCACCAGCAGTGGAAAGAGCTTCAATATCCTTAAAATTCGAGATTTGGTAGGAATGGGTAACCCTGAAACATCCGAACAAAAAGAACTTTAAAAAACTCGAATATGCGAGTATGGTCTTGAGGAAACGATGATAGTCCGTCGGAGGAGGACGATAAATGGCTGACTCATGTTAAGAGAGAGCAATATCTCTTGCACGTTAAAGACGCCCTTGTAGATTTCGTAAAAGAGCAGGCTAATGCTGCTACAAGGCAGCACTCGCACCCGCAAAGTAGAAAGGGATTAATATAACTTGCAAAACATGTTTCCCAATCCACTATAAATAAACATGTTTAAACTAAAACTCCCCCTTTTTAGACGATCAATGCAGTTGTACCTAAACGTGTGCTTAATTGAAACCCCCATTTATCCTGGGTTGGGATATTCCTACGGTTTTAGATAAAAGATTGATTGATTTTTGGTTGCTTAACGTCCAGTGTCAAATATTTCATGCATATTCAGGACGATAACAAGTTCAAAATGAATACAATAGGTAGGTTGATACGATAGAGGCCACCTGGGATGATGGTCGGGGAAATTTTGACTGCCACTGGGAAATAATGGTATCTTGGATAGGGACAGAAATTTTGCCTTGCAACATGCCAGCTACAAAGGAGTTGTTGCAAGAGTTCTTAATGTGCAAAGAGCGTTGCATTATCTTTACACAAGGCATCGGATTTAACGTCTCTGGCAAACTTCATCTCCAAAAACCCATCTTCGCGTATACTTCAATAATGGTAAAGTTAAGTGTGCCAATTGATATTTTATCGTATGTTTTTCTATGTTGTGATGTTATGCTATTGTTTCAGAAAAAGGGAGAAGGTTTAGATCCATTCAAACGTTTAATCCCGCTGCAAATGTTTGCACCTGTCCTAAGTCAGGAATCTGATGTACAGTAGTTGTCGTTTGTTTATGTAATATATACGTGTTTCTCGTTTCTCGTTTTGGTTATATAGATTAGACCGTTGGTTTTCCCGTTTGAATGGTTTTACACTAGTAATTTTGGGGCCCTTTATAGCTTGTTGTTCGGTGTGAGCCAAGGCTCCGTGTTGAAGGCCGTACTTTAACCTATAATTGTTTAATTTTTAAATTGTTATTTGGATGGAGAGTTGTCTCATTGGCACTCACACCACATCTTCCTATATCAAAGTAGAAAATGTTATAGTAGGCAATCAACTGAAACTACGCACTCTCTGAAAAGGCAGTATGGAAGACATAAGGCAACGTACATTGAAAAGGCCCTTACTTTCCAGAGAATAATTTCAACCGTTTATCCAAAAACTGGGCGCTGTATGTACGCCGCAGTACAGTATATTTACTGCGATGGTGAAGAGAAGAAAATGACATCGTGATGAAAACCCATGGTAATGCGCGGAACCTAAAAAGACCTTTCTTCAAAACTGATCCAGAAGTTTTAGAAGATATAAAAGAAGAATAGGGACTCACTAAGCCGAAGCGATTTTTCAAATCTTTAATGGAAAAAGCGGGTGGAGCACTTACCTCGACGTCAGCTGCTTCTATGAAACACAAAACACACAAATAAATACAATATTATTTTTTACAACCGCACGTAAATTGTATTAAAGGTAACCCAGGTGCTTCGGATAAGTAGTTGAGCAGTTCTATTGGGCCTTTGAAACAAGACAAAAGTAGAACTGAAGGTAGCCCAGTGCTATGGGTCAGAAAACAGTTCATATAATATAATACTCTTCTGTTGAAATATACGATAAAACGTATAATACATGGCAAAATCTGTATCACATGCCGTATCACCCTCGACCAATATCATCCCTCGGGCCTTAAGCATTGTGCTGATATTGATGTTTCAGGATGATACGACATATGATACGGATTTTGCCATGTATTATTCTCTTTATCTTACAATGTAAAAAGGTTAAAAAAAAAATCAAATGTAGCACAACAAATAGAACATCCCATGGGCATTGGTTGTTGGATATAGTAAAGACCATTAGGTTTGATGACAGGTAAATCAAAATCACCAGGATAACATTTAATTTATGGACGAAAGATACCAAAGGGACAGTCAAACTCATAAATCCAAAACAAACTGACAACGCCATGGTTAAAAATGAAAAAGACAAACAGAAAAACAATAGTATACATGATTCAACATAGAAAACTAAAGAATAAACAACACGAACCCCACCAAAAACTAGGGGTGATTTCAGGTGCTCCGGAAGGGTAAGCAGATCCTGCTCCTCATGCGGCACCCGTCGTGTTTCTTATGTGATTACAAATCCGGTAAATAGTCTAATTCGGTAGGTCAAATTTATGAAAGGGAAGGGGATTGTAGTTACGACGTAAGGAACATATCCGAAATCTTTTGTGAAACGGTTATTCCATAACGGTCAACCAACTCGTGATGGCGTCCGTAAAATTTACGAAGGGATGATTTCAACTTCACCATTTGGAACTCTTGGTTTAATAGCTTCCTTGTGAGCAGTAACCCTCTATCAAGAAAATCATGATAGGAAATGCAAGCACTGGAATATCGTATCAATTGAGAGATATATACCCCGTATGCAGGTGCTGCTGGAATGTTGCTACTTAGAAATGGAAAGTTCACAATTGGAAAGCTGAAATCATCTCTTTTGCAAAGTAAAGCAATTGCTGATTTAATATCCAGTTTTGCCATTAAAGCCGATTTCCAAATTCGTTTAACAATTTTGACTGCATTGTCAAATGATGAATAAGTGACCTTGGTAAACTGAGTATCAATAATCATTGATACTTTCATTCGGTGGGTAAGACAAATTAGTTATCAATCTAAGTCCACCAGTTGTCTTAGGAACTAAACCAATAGGAAAGCACCGAAGATTTGAAATAGGTTTATGTTTGAATGGGCCTGCCATTCGACCTAATGATATCTCATTATTCAACTTCTTTTGAGCTTCAATAGGGTTTTTTAAAACAGGCAACAAATTTATATATTCACATGAATGTCTAGGACCTTCGGTCATCGTTTATTGATGTAAAAAAAGAGAAACAGAAACCATTTCATCCTAAATTTTATCAGAGGGTATAAAATAAGCCGAGAGTTTTTTTTTATAATTCATTCTGCAAGGCCATACATTTCACGGCATGATGATACACTTTTATTACAATTGCGTATCGGAACTATCTGGACTGCAACAACTATATTTCAATTTCATCAAACAGCCCAACGAAACATCTACTAGTACCCAAAAGACAGCTGTGCAGTCCGTTTTTACTACACCTTTTTATTGCACCATATGCACTTATTGTTCCTCATAGCAATTTATGATTTGTAAAGTAAGAACGTTTCTGTAGATATAAAAAAGAAGATGTGGTATGATTACCAATGAGACAACTGTCAAGAGACCAAAATGACACAGACAGCAACAACTATAGGTTACCGTATGGCCTTCATCAATGAGCAAAGCCCATACCGCATAGTCAGCTATAAAAGGCCCCGATACGACAATGTAAAACAATTCAAACGGCCTTATTTAAATAAAAAAAAATGAAGATGATTTGTTTTTGTTCAAAATTAAATTTGATAAAGCGTTTATATAAAATTGAGATGGAAATATAGCATATATTGACATTTCTGAAATATAGAATATACATATTAACTCCTTTGTGGTCCTGTGTGCTCTTATAAAAGTCCTTGTCATTTGTGGTGTTTAAGGTAGATTCATATAGAATGAAGGACAGAAAGTCACAGGACAAAAAGTAAAAATTCATTTTTCTGATTATTTTCTTTGAATAAAAATCGTTTATTTCTACAAAAATATTTTTGTATTTTTCTTGAACTATTGTATATAAACCAACTTGTGAACAAAATAAATATTTTTTTTTATCAAAGATGATGAAATAATTGTAAAAAAATATATGCCAAAGTGGCTTTGCACTTAAATGGCTTCATGGTGCCAATAAATATATCTTTTGCATGATAAAAATTAAATAAATCTTGATTTTTAAAGTATAATGACACATTTCCTAAATTTTAATATGAATATATGTATTAATAAACAGCTGCGCCATGAGCGCATGATACGCCCGACGTCTTGTGTGGAGGTTTTATGCAATAATCATAAATAGTTTCTGAGAAAGTTTTAAGCAATAACCATATATTGTTTTTGAGACACGACGGGACATGTAAAACCCCCAACCCTGTTTTTTTTTACAAAAAACTTAATATCACTGAAATAAAATTTAGAATCAAAACCAAAAAGTATACAGATCTTTAGATTAATATAACAAAAAAGTGTGTAAAGTTTTTAGCAAAAATCATAAATTATTTTTCAGATACGGCGCAACATGTAAAAAATCCTCCCATGTTTAACAAAATACTCAAAAACTCCAAAATAAAGTTTTAAATCATCACCAAAAAGTATACAAGTCTTTAGATTAATATAACAAAGAAGTGTGTAAAGTTTTAAGCAATGATCATAAATTGTTTTTGAGATACGGCACAACATGTAACCCCTCCCCCCTTTTTACAAAATACTCAATAATTCAAAAATGAAATTTTGAATCATCACCAAAAAGTATACAGATCTTTAGATTAGTATAACAAAGACATGTGTAAAGTTTTAAGCAATAATCATAAATCGTTTTTGAGATGGTGCGACATGTATAAAAACCCTCCCCCTTTTTTTACAAAATACTCAATAACTCAAAAATTAAATTTTGAATCATCACCAAAAAGTATACAGATATTAAGATTAATATAACTTAGAAGTATTTAAAGTTTTAAGCCATAGTCAAGAATCGTTTTTGAGATACGGTGCGACATGTGAAAAAAACACACCCCTGTTTTAGTTACAAAGTGTTGTAACTCAAAAAGTTTTAATCTTATTTTCACAAAAAAGTATACAGATCATTTGACCATCATAAGCAACAACTATCTTAAGTTTCATGAAATTTTGATAAGTCGTTCTCAAGTTACGGTGCGACATATTTACGCCGGACAGACGGACGGACACCGGATATTTGTATACCATAATACGTCCCGTCAAAATTTTGACGGGCGTATAAAAAGTAAATATTCCAAGATATTTCTCTTAAATATTCAAACAATTGTCAAGAAAACTTGCTGATTTATTACATTTATAAAAATATATAAACGAGCACTCGCACCTGCAAAGTGAAAAGGTAAAAATATAAGTTGCAATAACTTGTTTCCCAATTTACTATAAATATTATAAATATGTTTAAACTAAACATGGGCCACATGAAAAATATCTTGGTTGTAAATAGGAAAGTTGTATTTGCCATACCAGGATACCCAAAACCACCATTCTTTGCTGATATACACGTTTGTGTCTAAGCTTTTATTGCTTTGGAACATGCCAACTTCTACCTCTATTCCAATGGCCTGCGTAGAAAATCTCTTAGTTTAGTAAGCCGGCAATATCAAATACCAATAGGACATTGAACAAGAACCTGTCATACTGTAGGACATTCAACAAGAACCTGTCATACTGTAGGACATTCAACAAGTGCCTATCATACTGTAGGACATTCAACAAGAACCTACTATAACAATAGGATATCCAACAAGTACCTGTCATACTGTAGAACATTCAACAAGAATCTACTATACCAATACGACATTTAACAAGTAACTGTCATACTGAAGGACACTCAACAAGTACCTAACATACTGTTGGACATCCAACAAGTTCCTAACATACTGTTGGACATCCAACAAGTTCCTGTCATACTGTAGGACATTCAACAAGAACCTACTACACCAATATGACATTCAACAAGTAACTGTCATACTGAAGGGCAATCAACAAGAACCTACTATACCAATAGATATCCAACAAGTACCTGTCATACTGAAGGACATTCAACAAGAACCTGTCATACTGTAGGACATTCAACAAGTACCTATCATACTGTAGGACATTCAACAAGAACCTACTATACCAATAGGATATCCAACAAGTACCTGTCATACTGTAGGACATTCAACAAGAACCTACTACACCAATATGACATTCAACAAGTAACTGTCATACTGAAGGGCAATCAACAAGAACCTACTATACCAATAGATATCCAACAAGTACCTTTCATACTGAAGGATATTCAACAAGAACCTTCTGTACCAATAGGACATTCAACGAGAACCTGTCATACTGTAGGACATTCAACAAGAACCTACTATACTGTACGACATTCAACAAGTACCTTTCATACTGTAGGACTTTCAACAAGAACCTACTATACCAATAGGATATCCAACAAGTACCTGTCATACTGTAGGACATTCAACAAGAACCTACTATACCATTACGACATTCAACAAGTACCTAACATATGGTAGGACATTCAACAAGTACCTAACATACGATAGGACATCCAACAAGTACCTGTGAATTTATCACTCAAGACTTCGTATGCAATGCAGTTTTCTAAATCATCATCTTTTTTTTTGTTTATGTGGTGCTATAGAAACTACAGCGCACTACTTGTTGCACTGCCCCCGTTTTCACATTATGCGTGAACAGCATTTTTATAATATCTATATAATGCATTTTTTGTCGGAAGAAATCTTGCTACACGGTTCAACGGACTTCAGCTACGAAGAAAACATGTTTGCGGTCGTATACAAATCATTGTTACATTGAAGTGCATTAATGTAACAATAACACAATGTAACATGGTAGCCGTAGACCTATAAAATATGTTACATTTGTAATTATTCAGATCCCTACCAAACCATTTATTCCGGCAACTACTAGTAGTCTCCAATGTAAAACCATTCAAACGGGAAAAACAACGGTCTAATACAGCTCATTTACTTATAACTAAGTTGAGGTTTATTCTAGCATTTGTTGATAGAAGCGAAATGATCTGAACGAAAGTTCTAGTTATATTTTCTATATAAAGGGAGATATGATGACATATTATTATATCCAATACTCCATTCACTAATGCTTACTAGTGTATACATGATATATATATTTTTTTTAATCGCTTATGTCGAATTGTCGACCCCTCGAGAATTTAGTCAGTGGTACACTTGAATGTGACATTAATTATGTTTTGATTTTTTCATGAACTTAAATATTGATATGAATAGATCTTTTCAAAGCTCTGATAGGGGAAATGCAGAATATTTAACCACGGTACTGTGGTATGTTTGCCAAATATCGGTCATTGTCAATTTGTTTTGTCCCTAAAACGCTTTTATTTTGGCAAGTTCAGAAACTATTAAAAGAAAATTAAATTAATCATTTAATATTTAATAGTTTATAATCATTAAATAGTTCAATCTTTCTTAAAATACTTGTCAGGGTCGATATAAGATGGTCCGAGTTAACTTAACATAGACTAGTCTCCAAAATTTCGACGGACCGACTTGTCTAATAATCATCATTAAAGCGTTTGACAGATAATAATTGATTTACCTTATATTAAACGCTAAGGTTACATTGATGTTGATTTTTTAATATTAAAAAATCAGCGTATTATTAAATATTAAAAATTCATTTATTAATATTAAAAAATCAGACTGAATATTTAATATTAAAAAATGATTTTTTGATATTAATAAATGATTTTTTAATATTAAATATTCATTTATTAATATTAAAAAATCAGCGTATTATTTAATATTAAAAATTCGATTTATTAATATTAATAAATGATTTTTTAATATTAATAAATAGGGAATAAATTCCATAACGGCTATGGTCAGTTTTGGTAATGCTGTCAAATAATGTTGTTGTACAAGTCAGCTGGAGGTATCAAAACTACTGAAATTTTGTTACGTATCAATATTTTGAATAAAATGAGGACATGCTGGTAACTTAAATTTATGCGAACAAAAATTTGTTGTTATTATATTGCAATACTGCTGTCCATTGTCATGATTGTATTATACATTAAATCCTGACATAAATAATATGGCTGATTTACTTTGCGGGTATATAGATTTACAAATTAAAGTGCATATATGGTCAGTTTTGGTGGATGCTGTCAAATAATTTTGTTGTACAAGTCAACTGGAGGCATCAAAACTACTGAAATTTTGTTAAGTATCAGTATTTTAAGTAAAAAGAGGACATGCTGTCACCCTTAATTTAGGCGAACAAACATTTGTTGTTATTATATTGCAATATTGCTGTCCATTGTCATGATTGTATTATACATTAAATCCTGACATTAAAAATAAGGCTGATTTACTTTGCTGGTATATAGATTTACAATTTAAAGTTCACAAAATTTGTTGTAATTATATTGCAATATTGCTGTCCATTGTCATGCTTGTATTATACATTGATTCTGGCATAAACAATATGGCTGATTAAATATGCTGGTAATGTGCATTTGTATTCAGATATCGCAGATCAAATTTATTCGTTCTTTGTGTAATCATACGTTTTTTGATTGAGTTAAGTCTGCTAATTGATATTTTATCGTATGTTTTTATATGTTGTGATGTTATGCTATTGTTTCAGAAAAAGGGAGAAGGTTTGGGCCCATTAAAACGTTTAATCCCGCTGCAAATGTTTGCACCTGTCCTAAGTCAGGAATCTGATGTACAGTAGTTGTCGTTTGTTTATGTAATATATACGTGTTTCTCGTTTCTCGTTTTGTTTATATAGATTAGACCATTGGTTTTCCCGTTTGAATGGTTTTACACTAGTAATTTTGGGGCCCTTTATAGCTTGTTGTTCGGTGTGAGCCAAGGCTCCGTGTTGAAGGCCGTACTTTAACCTATAATGGTTTAATTTTTAAATTGTTATTTGGATGGAGAGTTGTCTCATTGGCACTCACACCACATCTTCCTATATCTATATATGGTATATAGATTTGGAAATTAAAGTGCATATATGGTCAGTTTTGGTGGATGCGGTCAAATAATTTTGTTGTACTTGTCAGCTGGAGGTATCAAAACTACTGAAATTTTGTTACGTATCAATATTTTGAATAAAATGAGGACATGCTGGTATCTTAAATTTATGTGAACAAAAATTTGTTGTGATTATATTGCAATATTGCTGTCCATTGTCATTAAATCCTGACATAAAAAATATGGCTGATTTACTATGCGGGTATATAGATTTACAAACTAAAGTGCATATATGGTCAGTTTTGGTGGATGCGGTCAAATAATTTTGTTGTACAAGTCAACTGGAGGCATCAAAACTACTGAAATATATATCGACTAATCAATTTAAATCTCCATTGTTACCGTCTGCCTTTCTATAAAAAAAATATTGATCGTTTATAAATATCGACTTATGCGTTTGAATATGAAATTGATACCGTCCGCCTCTCTATAAAAGTTTATCGATCGTTTGTATATATCGACCAATAAGTTTGAATATTCATTAAGTATCGTTTACATATTCATTTGATATGGTTTGAATATTCAATTGACATCGTTTGTATATTCATTTGATATCGTTTGAGTATTCAATTTATATCGTTTACTATTCATTTGTAGTCGTTTGAATATTTATCTGGTATCTTCAGCTTCTCTATAGAAAATTATAGATTGTTTGTATATATCGACTAATGCATTTGAATATCCATTTGATATCGTCCAACTCTATAACAAATAATCGTTCGTTTTTATATATCGAGTAATGATTTTGAATATTCATTGAGTATCAATTGAACATTTATCAAATAGTGTTTGAGTATTCATTAGATATTGTTTGAATAGGCATTGATATCGTTTGAACATTTATTTCATTTCGTAAATTTTTTTATTTGATTTCTTTCCAATATTCATTTGATGATGTTGGAATATTCTTTTGAAGGATAAACAGCTATATATTTGTGAAGGTGGAAATAAAATGTGTATGTGTATGTTGTGCAGTACAAGATTAACAAATCTGTATATTTTTATTTACTTTTTTAATCAATTTCAGGTTTCCTCAACTCTGAAAAAACTGGTAAACAAAAAGGATATGGACTTTCAGGACATAGTCATCAAAGACAAAACTTGAAGTATTGAAATCGCATTGTTGGACAGGCTTGTATGCACTATCAAAAGGGGACAGACTATAGAGGTCAAAAAGTGTAGAGTAAAACTCTTCAGAGAAGAAAAAACTCAACACAACCTTTAACACAACAACAGAGGTATGTTGAAAATTCATATAGTAATTTATATTATTTCAGAAGAAATATATATCGTTTAACATTAATAGAGATGTACTTGATGCTCAGTTAATCTTCTAAAGAAGTAAATATTTAATCACTGAGTTTATAAAGTATTCATTGTTTCATAAAAAAAAAGGACTGCATCACTTTTTGTATGTTATACTATGTGTTTTTTAAAAGCATGATATATGAAATTAAAAAGAAATTATTTTTTTTATGTATTTTGAAATTAAGTGTCGCATTCTTTTTTCTTAAACTAGTGAACACAATTCAAATTCCATTCCCAATTTTAATTTCTGTACATTAAATGCATTTCGCAAATATCAGCCAATTATAAAGCAACAGTTGCTTTTCATAAAGAAGAATCACAATGTAGAATATTTGTATTTAAAGGCTAATGTTTCTTGAGAAATCCACTGTTCATATTTGATTGATTTATTACAAATATGAGTTTAAACAGCTTTTAAGCTCACTTGAGTAATTTCAAGAAGACCAGTTTAATTACGCAAGTAATGAGTGTAATACTTTTGAAGCAATACAAATCTTTATTGTAAAATGTGAAGAGAAAAAAACTTACATAAAGTATTCTTTTTATTAATAACAGAAATTTAAACTTTTCTATATGATTGTTTTATTTATAGGTTTTCGTAACAGAGGATGGACTATTTGAAGTTTCTTCAGATGAAGAGGTCAATGATGAAGCAGCACATATTTCCTTGGCAGTAGGAACAGTAGAGGCTGTGTCGGAAGTAGACCCATATTTAGCATGTCCAATTGCGTCTTGTAACAATGTAAAAATGGTCACTGTGAAAGGTGAAAATGACATATACAGGATGAATTGCAAAAAGTGCCATGGGACATTCAGAGCAAGTTCTTGTAATAAATGCATGAGAGCTGTTATACTTTTGAAGACAGAGTCTGAGTTGAAAAAGGTGGTGATGTTTTTAACCTCAGATCCAGAAGATGTTCGTTTCTAGAGGTCTTGATTGCACAATCCTATTTGAAAAGATTGACATAATAAAAAAATTGTTAACAATTTCGCCAGTGGAAATCAAATACAGATTGGTGAACAACACAGTCCGAGAACTAGTTTGCAAGAGAGTGTATTAGTAGATTGTGCAAGACCGGAAGTGTTGATTGACATCAAAATTTTAATCTTTTAAAAGAGGGACGAAAGATACCAAAAGGGCAGTCAAACTCGTAAACTAAAACAAACTGACAACGCCATGGCTAAAAATGAAAAAGACAAACAGAAAAAAAGTAGTACACATGACACAACATAGAAAACTAAAGAATAAACAACACGAACCCCACCAAACACTAGGGGTGATCTCAGGTGCTCCGGAAGGGTAAGCAGATCCTGCTCCACATGCGGCACCCGTCGTGTTGCGTATGTGATTACAAATCCGGTAAATAGTCTAATTCGGTGGGTCAAATTCATGAAAGGGAAGGGGATTGCAGTTACGACGTAAGGAACATATCCGATATCATTCGTGAAACGGTTATTCCCTAACGGTCAACCAACTCGTGATGGCGTCCGTAAGATTAAGTTGCTGTCAAAAGTGATTTTAAACTAAGAATTATTTTAAACTTTAATTGCTAATTTATGCTATGTTTAAATTGTTCAAGATTAAGTTAAAGTACATGTAACAGATTTATCTAAAATATCATAATTTGTATAACTTTGTTATATCATCAACCTGATGCAAATTGTTAGTCATGGTCGTGGTTTAAATAGACTAACAAAATCATAAATGTTTTTTTTTTTAATGTTTCATAATTTACTCAGTTGAGCATTAGTTATATGTTTTAAATATAAACATTTAAGTTGCAGCAATCAGCAATGGTTTAAAATGTAAACATTTATAATATTGTACTCTAAATATCTTTATTGAATAATTAACAAGTAACAGTTGAAGGGAAATGCTGCATTCTAAATTTGTGTTTTTCTATAATCTTTTTCTTGCAACTTTAATTTGGCAATAAGATGTGTGTACAAAAAACAATACTTTTTTATTAAACAATTTAAATATTTTTTAATGTGTTTTTCTTTGAAGAATAAAATCACTCTTAGATCTTATTTAATTTACATTGGTTTTTTTTCTTATTGAAAAATAAGATTACATATTAAATAAAAATTATTAAAGTTTTAAAAGTACATTTGTGGTTTTAAGAAGTATGTTTGGATAGAATTTAAGTTAGTTTTTATTTAAAAGATAATTGTAGGGTTTTAAAATATTTGCAAGGGAAGTACATGTTTGTTTGAAATCTTAAAAATATGTGTTCTTTGAAGTATTTTTCTGAAGAATGTATTTGGTTGTCCTTAATCATAGCAAATATTTTCAGACTTGAGTGTATATATTTTTTTTTTATTGTGTATAATTCAAGATTTAGTAAAAGTTTAATCTAACGAGACTCAAAGATGATTCATTTCACATCAGAATCTGACTGACGAAGGATATCTGTTATCCGAAATATTTATAAATAATTACATTTATAGTTACCTTTTTTTGTATTTGGAGTTGTTGTGTACACTTTTTTAGGCGTTTATTTATGAATATGTAATATAGATTTTTTTTTTATAAACTTGCTTTTTTCATTAATAAATGCATGGTCTTTAAGTTTTTGAGTAAACTTTGATTGGAACTTCTTTTTTAAAAAGAATCATGCTCTTTTGTAAATATTCTAAGAGCTGTAACCTTTATAACTGGATTGCAAGAATAAAAGTTTATTGCTTAATTATGATTAATTTGTTAGAGAAAAGATTTCTTCACTGTCAAAAAAAAATATTTGCCAATTATTTACTTAAACACCTTTCCAATTAAAAATTTCAAATTTCAAAATCAAAGTTTGTTCAAGTAATATCTTTTCATATAAATTAATACATTGTATGTGTCTGAAATTTTGAAAGGTTATAAGAATCTTTATTATTTTGTTATACTTGAGCTTTTGTATTATCATAAATAAACTTGCCATGTTTGTTTAAAATAAAATGTTATTGGTATTAAATTTCTTTGTTTTTTGCATTTACTTTTTCCTTCACTTAAAAAATATAGGAAGATGTGTTGTGAGTGCCAATGAGACAACTTTCCATTCAAATGACAATTAAAAAAAAATATTGGTCAATATACGTCCTTCAACACGACAAACATAGAAGCACCAAGAAACTTGACATTGAATGACATATATAATTGGACATTGCTTTCTCTAGATTCAACTGGTTTGTGTAAAAAAAAATCAATATTGGAAATCAATTTTAACTTTTCATTCAAAACAGAATCACTTTAAAATTCAGAAGATGTGGTATGCACTTTCTTTCAAGACACAATGTGGTACAATGAGGCAAATTGTAAATTTACAGGTTGCATGTTTTCTTTCAACACAAACCATCTCAGTGATCAGTAGGTTATACAGTGCACCCAAATGACCAGACTAGTATAAGAGAAGGATAGGTCAATATAAGAAACCTACAAGGCTACTTCAATTCAATTTAAATATTTAGATTATTCTAATGAAATAATCAAATGTCAGAGAGAATATGTGTTTTAAAGTGGTAGGAATACTAAAAAGAACTCTAGTTATTTGAAGTAATGAATTGCAGGTTAAATTGTAGCCTTCAGTATTTGGCTCAATAACTGCGTTCCACTAAGGGTATCAAAACACTGTTATAACATATTCAAACAACATGCTTCTGACTAAAACATGTGCTTATGAACAAACCCGTTTTAAAATTTATTACATACATACCATAAAACATTAATGTAACTATACAATGTTAAAGACACTTTTTTAAAAGTTAAAGAAATAACATGTTTAATTATAAAAACGAACACGTACTTACAATTTATATGTGAATTTAAAACAAACTCATGTTTAACAAAGGGTATTCAGTGATAAATTCAGTTCGTATATGTTAATGTTTTAATTAAATTTCAATTTGGTTTGTTTATTTTTAAAAACTTAAACTTTTCATAGCACAAATAACACAACTTTAAATTGGAAATGCTTACAACCCTAATCATCACTCAAACCTTGCAGAGCTGGTGTAAGGATCTTAATAATACAATAACAAGTCCTTATTCAAATAACTATGAACATACACTACAGCTCAGGTGGATTCTGCTTTGTCTTCCACCCACCAAAAGAGTGGGCACCGGGTGGGCAAAAAATTCTACTGTATCCATTCTGCCCACCATAAGGAATGGGAGAGTATTTTCGTTTGTTTAAACTAAAAAAACATGCAAGTACAATCACTTGAAAACAAGATATTACAGCTACTGTGGGCACGGAGGGCAGGTGGAAAAGCAAAATCAAACACAGACTGTTGTGTATCTCAAATTCCTATAAAAACAGCTATTAAGTTTCACATATTGCACTTTTTTTATAAGCACAAAAATCTTAAACTTTTTTTAAGCCTAGAAACTAACTCTTTTCTTAAAATACCAAAAAATGCATTTTGGGTTTACGATTGCATTTCTTTTTTTAAAGAAAGCAACTTGTTGTATTTCATTAAAGGGATCGGAAGTTAAATGGTAGTTCCTGCGAGAAATGTATGCGATATACATTAAATAACAAAAATATTACATAGTGACTGAATTGCTACTATACAGATCACATAAAAAATATTTTATGATTTCTTTGTTTGAGGGTTGAAATGTATGCATGGGTTTCAAGATGTTCACGATCAAATTCAACTGCAGGCAATAGCCAATTATAATTATGCAAAAGAAAGCATTAGTCGGAAACGATTTTAAAATGAAAGCTATCAAATGAAAAGTTCTGTTCGTCACCGAATTTTCTCATATGGACATTCGCTTTGATAGTTGTTGTATTTCTTTGTTTGATCTTGCTCGACTTTCCGAATGAAGTGTTCTGTTAACATTTGAAGTGAATTTAATTAAATCACCATTGTTACAACGTCTCGTAATGCTTACGCAAGTACGATTGATGAAATGCAGATGAACATTAAAGTTATTTTCTGTTATAAGCATTCACTCCAAGCAGTACACTTTTTTAAAAGGTACACTCCGAACATACCAAACACTGATTTCCTGAAATTAAGGAGCAGTTGAATATGTTCAGTGTAAACGATTTCATAACGTTAATACTGTTCTGCAATTTGTCATAACCCCAGGGGTGACCTGGGTATAGAAATATGGTCACTGGGTCTTCTCCGGACCGGCAGTTATACGCTTGCCGTAGTTGGGCGTCCGTTTGGCTGTATCAAGATCGCAGTCACGTCCGGTCAGAAGGGGGACGATACAGCCGATGTCTCTTGTAAAGAGAGTACCACACTCTTTGCACGTTAAGGACCCTTGCAACACCTCTTTGATGGGTCCGTAGGTGGCCTGTTGCAAGGCAAAATTTCTGTCCCTATCCAACAAATCCTCCTTTTCTGGTGACAGTCCAAATTTCCCCTACCATCATGACCTCTATTGTAACAACCTACCAATTGTATTCATTGAGAACTTGTTCTCGTCCTGAATATGCATGAAATATTTGCCACTGGACGTTAAGAAACTAACGATCAATCAATCAATTTGTCTCCAACAGTCTGGTCATGGCATTTGTGCCAGAATCATTGGATATAGAGTTCTCGAAATTTGTACCTCAAAAGTGGGGATTCTGATTTTCTCATGTGGCAATCATCGAGACTCAGAACCCATAGATCCTAAGATATTAATCTGAAGAATTTTTTTATTTGAAAATAGTTTATACTGTCCTTTCTAAGCACAGTTAAGCATAGATATTATATCAGCGAAGGAATCAGAATTTACATGGCAGTTCCTTGCGCGAAATGTATGTGAAATACATTAAATAATAAAAATATTACATAGCGACTGAATTGCTACTATACTGATCACATCAAAAATAGTTTATGATAAATGGTTCTTTGATTGCGGGTTGATCAGAATGTATGAAACATGGGATTCAAGATTTTTTCACCATCGAATTCAACTGCAGTCAATAACCAATTATTAAACTGCAAAAGAAAGCATTATTGGGAAACGATTTAAAAATGAAAGCTATCAAATAAAAAGTTCTGTTCGTCACCGAATTTCCTTATATGGACATTCGCTTTGATAGTTGTTGTATATCTTTGTTTGATCTTGCTCGACTTTCCGAATGTAGTGTTCTGTTAACATTTGAAGTGAATTTAATTTAATCACCATTATTACAACATTTCGTAATGTTTTCGCAAGTACGATTGATGAAATGCAGATGAACATCAAAGTTATTTTCTGTTAGCATTCTTTTAAGCAGAACACTTTTTTTTTAAAGGTAAACTCCCGAACATACCAAACACTGATTTCCTGAACTTATGGAGCAGTTGAGGTTGTACTATGTATACGAATTCATAATGGAGCAAAATTGTCTCCAACAGTCTTGTCATGGCATTTCAGCCAGAATTACTGGACATAGCTTTTCACTGCCTCACGGCTTTGGTCCTGATAACGCTTCCTGACATCTTTAGAACTACTTCAACGATTCATCTACCTGTACTCCATCTTTGAGGCTAGCGGGCTGTCAAGCTGACCAAACTGGCCCTGAAAGCAGCAGTTAGTGAAGAAATAACATCAACTCACGAAAACCAATATGGCGGCCAACATTCGGCGTCCTTTGCTACCTGTTTCTGACCCACGACAGAAAATATTTAAACGCTCATCTATCGCTTTCGGGTACCGAGCCCACCGTGCGATGACTGTCAAGGTCGTTAACTTCCATTTGTAAACATTTTACAATCTCAAGTTCTTTGTTGGAAGCAGCAGAAAACATGAATCGCGGAACAGTGGATCCATCAATATATGTGTTTCGTATTGCAAGTACCATATTACCTGCATGCAATTGTCAATTAATATATCCTTACAGAAGAACAACTCGGAGGAGACGTTAATATGAAAGCAATCATTGAATTAATTTGAATTGTCACGGAATGGCCTTATATGGACATTGATAGTTGTGTATCCCTCGACTATCTCAATGTAGGGTTTCGTTAACATTTTAAAGCAATTTTACGTTATAAACATTGCAATAACAGTTGGTAGTGTTCTGGTATTTGTATTTTAGAGTAATGGTTTACTCTGTGGAGGATTGTATGAGATGAACTTGGACTAACTTAAAACAATTGGAAAGTGATGGAATTGTTATTGTTCCGATCACGTCAAACATATTTTAAGATCTGAATTTCTTTAAGAATATTAAAATCTATCGATCTTTGAACAGTGTATCTATGTATTCCTGATTGCATTAAAAAAGAAAAAGAACAACTTAACCGGCATATAGTAGTTAATTGTTGTGTGTGAGAATAATAATTTGGAAACGACGCCAATACGATAACCCAGTCATTGTAGTTGATGACCTTTTCAGGTCTAGAGGGTGTTGATGGTGTCCCAGTTTTATGTTTGTTGACCACGCGTTTTCCTTGCTGGCTAAGTGTGGTCTTACGCTTAACTTTCAAAGCACGTAGGCAGTTGGTGTATTCTTCAGACCTCCAGGTAATCGTTGAGACATTAAATTGACTCAGGATTTATATAAATTTAAAATCCCCAAGGGTGACTGGGGAATAGAAATATGGTCACTTGGTCTTCACCCGACCGGCAGTAAAACGCTTGCCGAAGTGGGGCGTCCGTTTGGCTGTGCGGGATGTATCAAGTTCGCAGTCACGTCCGGTCAGATTGGGGACGTTAAATCCGATGTCTCGTGTAAGGAGAGTGCCACGCTCTTTGCACGTTAAGAACCCTTGCAACAACTCTCTGAGGGGTCCGTAGGTGGCCTGTTGCAAGGCAAAATTTTTGTCCCTATCCAATATACCCTCTTTTTCCTGTGGCAGTCCAAATTTCTCCGACCATCATCCCAGGTGGCCTCTATTGTATCAACCTACCTATTGTATTTATTGTGAACTTGTTCTCGTCCTGAATATGCATGAAATATTTGCCACTGGACGTTAAGCAGCCAACAATCAATCAATCAATCAATATAAATTTAAGTGAAAGATGTAATTGTACATTCAGGGCGTATGAAAAAAGTTTACAACCTCAGGCCTTATGCATGTCTTTGCCTTCATGGCTTTCTTTCATTTCTGCCATCTCGCTCTGAATCGCAAGATTTGCGCTCCAGAGCACTTCTACCTCTGGGTCCATCCATTCTACAGTCTGCAAAAAAAAAATCATTATTGAGTAAACGATTTTAAGATGAAACGTTTTAATTTAAATGAAATGAAGTTATAAAAATGAAACATGACCCAAATTACGCATGTAAATGGAACAACGCTTTTTTTATCGTTCTTCAATTGTCGCGCATTTGTATGTCTCATACGATTACTACATATTTAAAATTATTGTATTACTATGATTCCAATAATATAACTAAATTTGAAATGAACTTTACTATAATTAAGGTCAAGAACGTGTAAAAATTAATACTTACAGGGGATGCACCCTTTGAGGTGGAGGTCCTCACCCTGGACTGGGGATCCCTCGTCCAGAGGACTCTTCTTGTTGGAACGTTCCATTTCTGAAAGACAGAAAAATATAATTTAAATTATAAACAAATATTTAAAAATAAGGAACTGTCATATAAAAGATGTATTTAAATAAGTCTAGAGATCATCAACGGAAATTAAGACAGTTATTAAGAACAAATCCACGAAAAAGTTTGACTTATAAGGGGTAATTAAAATAGGTAAAATACTTGCAATCATGGTATTTATCAATCCGTATTTATGCATATGATTAAATCTTCCGGAATCTCATATACATTTTTTCCACATTTTGAATCAATTTATGACTATAAGCTGACAATCAATTAAAGATAGCTAAATTGAACGTAATTATAATTAAGGTAAATAACGTATTATTACTTACTTGGGTTGGACTCCTTTGAATGGGTCAAATGGATGAGGGAGGATTCCTCGTCAAAAATCCCGCCTGTGATGGAACGTGCCAATTATTTCGTGTATATATATAAATATGATTTTTTTTATTGTGGAAAGAGAGTTGATTCCCATCTATATGCCATAATGAATTAGGACCTGCAACACGATATTTACGTCTTTGCACATTGTCACACCATCTCATTGCCACAAGCCTAGCAGGAGCCTCTCTCACTGGTTTCTTGGCAAAAGTGACCACACAAGTTACTGCGCTTCCTATGTTTGCTTGTTTAATGACAATATCACCACGGCTCTTTAAATTGTTCATGGCTTCGCTTTCATGTTCTGAGAGATTCCGGTTACGTTTGCCACCGACTTGATTTTACTTCAGTTTTGATAAAATATTTAGAAGATTCTAAATTATCGTGTTTACTTATTGGTTGGTTCCATTCGCTTAACCTCAGATAAATCAAATGATGCTTCCATTCGCTTAACCTCAGAAAAATCAAATAATGCTTCCATTCGCTTAACCTCAGAAAAATCAAATGATGCATATCTATCATCTGCTTCCGGATCAATCGCGTAGATTTACCTGTGTAGCCCCTGCTCAGCCCCGAAGCTGATTTAAATATATCAAATCATTGGATCCATTTGGTACATGTTTCTGGGTTGCAAAAGTCATTTTTTATGGAGCTGCGATTTGAAATGTTGCCATAATGTCAGTCAATGTATTGCACTACTATAGTATTGTGCTAAGAATTGTCCATTTTACTTGTCACTGAAATGCTTTTAAACCGCTGCCATCATGTCATAATTGCGAGGCAATTATATATAGGCCTACTCCATTAATTTATTTATATGTTTTATTCTAATATAATCTATATAAGTTGTACATGATTACTATACGCAAATAAAACAGTAGTTTACTTAATGAAGGTTTGAAAAAGATACTGATGTCTAAAAAACTTGACAATGAAAAGAATCTAGATGTTAATTAAAAAAAATATTAATAATATGGACAAAGTTTTTGATTTGAATATAAAAACAATAACCAAAGACTAAACATAAAATGTCAAGACTAAACTTAATGATTGGACTAGTAGTTATACTTAAAAAAAGTTAAAGAAGAAGGTATGACGAGGCCACAGTTTTTGCCCCTTCAATTTGAGAATCCTAAATCTAAAAATAACATCTTTTTTAAGTTTATTAGACATAAATCTAACAATCATTAACATTTATGTTTTTGAATTTCTTACCTCATGACATAAGACTTTCAGATTGAAATTCTTTACTATTTTCACAATTTCAGGGGCAAAATAACAGCTTTTATTATACTCCTGTGTAAACTACACTTAATAAGTTGTGTTACTGGTATGTCCTTTCATTTAAAATACTTAAGGATGTTCGCTCTCTATTAAAAAAAAAATGAGCTTTTAAAAAGACGGTAATAAATTGATAACTTTAAAAGCTTGTTTTCGGTTTATAAGCTATGAAAAAGTTGCTGAGGAAAGATTCTCTCTAGAATTTTCATAAATTTAACATTTGCACTTTATCAAAAAGTATGAAAATAACAAGGATTTAATGTTTTTTTAATAATAAAGATGGTGTCTTTTCTTGTGGAACAATTTGTGGCATATCTGGCATTGGACCTGTAAAATATAAAGTTATATTGTCAGTTTTTGAATATTTTTTAGAGCCTTGTGTGCACTACTGCCTACTGGAATATCACCGTCTAGAGCACTACAAAGTTTTAATAAAGACTCCCCTGGACCATTTTTAACGCTGTGAGCTGCTACATGTGCACGACCAGACATTTTTCTTGTAAGTAACATTTGAAGGTATTGATCTTTTTAAACACCTATTAAATTCCTCAACAAAATTGGTGATAATGTTTAACCGTGTCTTGTCGAGAACTTTGGAACCTAGTTGCTTATTTATTTGTTTCCGAACCGAGTCTCGATTCTCATCGCAGCTACTTATTCTAAAAGTATTTGGTAAAAAAGGACGGCCTTTTAACCACGATCCCTGAAATCCTTTATAGGCAAAGGAGTTTTTCTACACCTGGCATGATCTTCCATGTAGCAGTAAGCTATGGCATCCACAGTGTGAGAAATTTTATTTTTTACAACATCTAACAAATATTCACTACGTCTTAACACTAAATCTACTTTGGCCTAGGGCTGGATGGTGACCATACTTGATTTACCATCCTGACCAAAGTTAAAATTTAAAACAATTGTATCCATGATTCAGCAAAGACAATCCTCTTTCCTTTTTGTATTCCCACTATAAATATGAATAGTTTCCTTCTAAGATGATAATGTGACCCGCCCCAAAAAGGAATGAGGAATGTCTTATAATGCATCGTGTTTACACTGAACATATACAGAAAATTACCCTGGTCTACCACCACCAAATTTGTATGCTTTAGCACCTGGCATATTCTTTAAAGGACTATTTGAAATAGGTCCATAACAAGGTGTAGGATAAGTGCCTTCATAAAATTGAGTTGATCTATTAGATCGGAAGGCAATAGACTTTGGTTAAATACATGTAGGTAAAGTATTAATCAAGTAATCATCATGTACAGTCTAAACTTCAAATATAAATTGTTTGACATCATCAGAAGTTAACATGTCTTCGGAATTGACATCAAACTTATCAAATAAGTAAACATTGCTTATAATATCCGCATACGAAGGTATTAACCACAATGGATATATATATCTTTATATTTTTTTTACAAATTCTTCCAGGCAATAGAAGTTTCACAAAATCTTTTTCAAGATGAAAAAGTGTAATTGATGGGATCAGAAAACCCCTTTTGCTGTCTCTACATCTTTTAACATCTGCATCTTACTGTACTTCATTTTTCATAAAAAAAAACTAGAGCAAAATTACGACTACAGTTTAATATACATGTATTTATATTAATTTCTATACTTTAACTGCTACCATGTAATCGAACATATCTATTTACAACATCTAACAAATATTCACTTCGTCTAAACACTAAATCTACTTTGGCCTGGGGCTGGATGGTGACCATACAAGTCATCAGAAGTTAAAATCTCTTCGGAATTGACATCAAACTTATCAAATAAGTAAAAATTGCTTACACGACCAGCCTCCTTGTGTTTTGAAACACTAGAACCCTCAGGATTCACTGATCGTGGTTGCCACCAACTCCTCCACTGGTCGAGTGACCCTCTTTTCATCTACTGGTGGGCTGACCCTCTTTTCTTCTACTAGTGGAGTGACCCTCTTTTCCTTCTCCTGGGGTGATGTATGCACTTCCGGAGTAACTAGTGGGACAGCGACAGCTATTACCTCAGAACAGGCCTGAACAGTTGGATCCTCGACTGGAACACTGGATGTGGACTGAGCCACGACGAGCTCTGTCACCTGGATGTCATACGAGGGACTAGCGTTCCCCTGGTACTCGTCGAAAGCGATGTATGCTCTATGTGCTTAATATGCTAATAACAACCAATAAAATTTAACAAACCTTTGTATAATCATATTTCATAATAAGGCATTAGCTTTCTGCACATGGTCCTGTTTAAAGTCATCTGGAAATATTGTGATTTGACTCCATTACTATTTATATGAGTTTCAATGTTTATTCCATTTGCCCTTGGACTGTTTAGTTGTTTTAAATTCTGTATATTTTTCAATATCAGCTATGGTATTAATATCAGTTAATCTTATTATGAGTTTCCTTTTCACAGATGAAAAGTATCACAAAATATATATCAAGTTCATACAGCTTAATGAAACACTAACATTTATTACAGTTCGACTAAGAATGTGTTCAAATATTCAATACAGCACCAAAAGTTGCGTATAGCAAACATGAAAGCACTGCCGGTTTGGTCTGGACATATGTCTCTAGCAGCAAGTGAGTTGTGGAGTTTCGGAGACTTGTTTTTATTTAACTCGTGTGGAAATCAAACTAGTACAGTGACGGGTCCGGGAAGATCTTTATATACGCTAAACGCTGCTTCCTTCTTTGTTTTGTATCCTCGTCGCCATTGAAAGATCGGAACAAGACCTGATCGAAATTGCTTATACTGCATAGTATTTTTGTGTTGTTTTTCTAAAATGTCAACTTTTTGTATTTCTTTTAGAGCCTTATATGCAGATCCTCCAACTGGGACTTCACAATGAAGAGCAGTACAAAGTTCTAAAAACTGATTCTCCTGGACCAAATTGACACTGTGAGCTGCTGAATGAGAACGACCGGTAACATTTCTTTTAAAGGTAACATTTGACGGTAAAGAACGCCTCAGGCTACGGTTAAATCCCTCAGCAACATTAGTGTTCATATTAAGTCTAGTCTTCTCTAGCATGTTTGGACTAAGACGCAGGTTGACTGTTTTTCTAATAAAGTCTAGAGTTTGCTGTGAGTGTGCAATTTTGAATGTGTTCAGTAGTATTGACCTTCCTCTAAGCCATACTTTTTGTAATCCATTACATAAAAGTGAATGTTTTTACACCACAAATGTTTTCCTGTTTAACAATTAACGATTGCGTCAACGACGTGTGAAATCTTACATTTGATTTTTAGAAAGTTTCCGCTGTAAGTTTTCCTTGCCTAACCAGCTCTGCATTACATCTTTCTGTCAAATCCACTGAAAAACAATTCCGTAGGTTTTTTTCTCTTAACTTGAGATCTTGCTCAACCTCAATGTTGTCCGCCTTTAGATCAAGAATACATTCTTTGGCCCAAGTTTTTACATGCAGTTCCCATTCTGTTCCATATACTAAAATCTTGTTCAAAGTAGTTTTTATCCGAATCATAATTAGTGACAAAACATAGAAACTGTCAAATGATCGCTGATGGTTAATAAATACTGGTCCTTTCATTCCTGGTTCTTGTTCTATGTTACAGCATGAAGTTTCTACAAGACGTTAATGTCACATAACTATTGTCAATGTGCAATGGTGCATCGACACCTAACATGCTGGATCTCGCAATATTTGTACAACCCATTCCAATTGCATACAGATAGTTGTCTGTTGCTAGGAAAACAATGAAACTGTTTCTGTATGTCTTATGAATTTAACGTCTTCTTTTGTTTGCATTCCAATGGTTTTTAATATTCCGTCATTTGATTCCTTGCGTTTTAATTTATACACTTGCTACATATCTCTTGGCGACTGTGACCCTGATTTAAAATTTTCTATACCTCCAGTAATTTCTAATATTGCGTGAAAAACATCTTTTGGATTTTTGTTCATGTTAAATTCGCGAATTGTATCTTCTTTTTTTACAGTTTTGTAAAAACTGCAATCATCATCTCTTCTGGAAATATACCACTTATAATTATTACCATATGCAAGTCTGATGATGATAGATACATAGTGATGTCTGTAACCAAGATTTGAACCAATTAAATATTTCAGAATTTTGTTTTTATTTAACCAAACATTAGAATTGTGTTGAGATTCCACACCCACAGCTCATGGACGAGATTAACATCGGTTGAAAATGTTCCCTTGTTTCAATTGGTCTGTAGTAGATGATAAACCACATTTTTATACGTCAGTTCTTTCAATTGGCACCAAAGTTATTCAGTACAGTAAAAGATCATTAACAAAATCATATGTGTGACCAATACTTGGAACATCTTTTAAGAGTATACTAATCGATTGATACAGTAAGTGTCTGTTCTTACATTTCCTTCTGACTTTCTGCTTGTTTCTTTGCATGCCCCGGTCCAGTGTTAAGTGTGCTGTGAGTAACAAGTGTAACATGTTAACTTATATCATTATGTGTTGGAAACAACATGATTACTTCGTTTACCATCTTGTCGTTGTTGAGAACTGGTTCTGCTTTTTTTAATCTTGTCAAGGAGTTCTAAATTAAAATACTTTGTTTATAGTTTTAGATTTTTCTTAACATTTTTGTTTACAAATACTGCTGTAACCGGATCAGCCTTTTTATACGACCGCAAAAATTGATTTTTTTTTCGTCGTATATTGCTATCACGTTAGCGTCGTGGTAGTCCGAATACTTTTAGTTTTCGCAATCTATCTTTGGTAAAAGTGAATAGAAATCTATGAAATTTATCACTAGGTTTATGACCATAAAAGGACGGTTGGGAGTGATTTTAGAAGTTTTGAACCCAACATTTCAAGAATTAGGGGCCTAAAAGGGCCCAAATAAGCATTTTCTTGGTTTTCGCACAATAACTTTAGTTTAAGTAAAGAGAAATCAAGGAAATTTAACCCCAAGGTTTATGACCACAAAAGGAAGGTTGGGAGTTGAGATCCCAGCAGTTTAGGAATTAGGGGCAAAAAAAGGGCCCAAATAAGCATTTTTCTTGCTTTTCACACCATAACTTCAGTGTAAGTGAATAGAAGTTTCTTCTTTCTGGTCCCTTCTTCTATGGGAATTCTGCAAGAGATGGAATGTTACTCCCTGAATTTTATTTCGTAGGCACAGTCGATGGTCTTGGAATGAATTCATCACATCCGTCCCTTTTCCCCCTTTTTAATCCGTCAAAATAAGCGAAGTCACAATCTGAAACTATTTTTGTAGGTTGAACAGAAGTGGATTTGTCGTTGAATTCTTTCGCATTATACTTATTTGGTGTCAGCTGTTTAATTTCTTTGTCTATTTCATCTGTATTTGGAAAGTAACCCTGTTCTGGAAAAGTATATTTTCGGCGTTTTGAAATATGTTTGGTTAATTGCAAGCCATTCTCTAAATTGTAACACACAAAGCTCACATATTTAGACCTGTGTGTAGCATTGTTTTTAATAATATAAAGACATTCCACGTGTTCTTTATCATGTGTTTGTAACTTTCCACCAATTCTTGTGAACTCTTTTATCAGTCTAGTCTTCTTCATTCTCTCTGTTTTTATTAATCTGTCATCAGTTTGGTATTTACTGAGAGTCCCGTTCTTTTTTACAGGCCATAGCCTCTACTCTGTCCTTCATAAGCTTTACTCCAAACATGTCTGCCTCGTTCCCAGGTGAAGCTTCTACGGTTTCCAAATTTATTTTTGGAGTCCCCAAGGGTGACTGGGGTATAGAAATATGGTCACTTGGTCTTCTCCCGACCGGCAGTAAAACGCTTGCCGAAGTGGTGCGTCCGTTTTGCTGTGCGGTATGTATGAAGTTCGCAGTCACGTCCGGTCAGAAGGGGGACGTTAAATCCGATGCCTTGTGTAAAGAGAGTGCTACGCTCTTTGCACGTTAGGAACCCTTGTAACAACTCTCTGAGGGGTCCGTAGGTGGCCTGTTGCAAGGCAAAATTTCTGTCCTATGCAATATACCCTTATTTTCCGGTGGCAGTCCAAACTTCACCGACCATCATCCCAGATGGCCTCTATTGTATCAACCTACCTATTGCATTTATTGTGAACTAGTTCTCGTCTTAAATATTCATGAAACATTTGCCACTGGACGTTAAACAACCAACAATCAATCATCATTATTTTTCAAATATATACAATTATTATACATTTTACAGAAGACGTACTTAATTGAAATGTCTAGAACCCGTATTCTGAGTCTGTCAACGTTTTTCAACTTTTCAATTGTATGTCAGACAATACTACTGCCAATATTGGGAAGATGACCATTAGAGCTGGAAGGACATCAATGCCTTATCTACGAAACTTGCATAATATCAATCATGCATGTATTTTGCATTTCTTTTATAGTATGCTCATTAGTTCACACAAGACAAAAAATATATATAAAAAAAGCGGGGAGGACATGCTTGCATATTTTATTACATTAATCAAGTTAAGTTTCGTTAGGTACCAAATTTCATGGGTACAGGATTTAATGTTCAACAAATTACAAACTTTCTATAGGAATGAATCCAGACTTTTCCCCCAAAAAAATCAAATATTCATGAATATGCAAAAGTTTTCTTAAAACCACAAAAATTGATACCCATGAAAAAAAAAGTAATCTTCAGTAATCATTTTATCTGAATATGCATAAGTAAAAAAAATTTCAAGCCACCTAAAGAAGTACACTTGATTCACACACCTTGCCTCTTTTTGGAAAGACATACTATATTTTAATGTGCACTGAGTTATACAATAATAGTCTATGGAAGAAGAGATTTGATAAAAACTTTTCTTTAGTTGAAGCTTCATCTTAGTCCTTTTTCTGCGGTACTGTCATCTGTTTTTATTGGAATTATGTATGATCTTAACCCCCCTGTTTATGAAATGAGATTTAAAATTAATATATATAATATTTTAAATATTTCTGCAACTGTAGACACTGATTTTTTTGTGTTCTGTTTCTATATTGCATTCAGATTTTTTGTCTATGCTTATTTAAACAATACTCACATCCCATCTTCATTTTACAAAAATATAAACAGAAAACTTACCATGAAAATGATATTCTTTAAACTCTCTGGCAAATCATCTGCATTTAAAATACCAGGTTTCCCAAGCAAGAGATAGTCTGTTACTATATCACTTAAGATGGACAGACCTGGCCCGTCTTGAATGATGGAAAATGCGTCCAGCTGTCCCAAATAGAAAAAAAAATATTTGGGTCCTTGCAGTAAAGTTGTCACGCAAGGTTTGGCATCCTGCATGCTGGTTTCCCTGAAATTGTACAAAATACAAAAATCAAACTAACAATACAGTTGAAACATTATACTGCTATTAATATATTCACTGAATCTAATTAGGGCAATATTAAGCAGTTGTAACTGGTGTATGTAATTATACGCCAAATTCAATGGGATTCCAAATCATCAAAGTCATTTAGCTGTTTCAGTAATACAAACAGGGGTAACGGTGACATGGTATTCTTAATAGAAGAATATTTCAATGCCATCACATAATTCATTAAAATCCGGCAATGTATATTTAAAAGTTGATAAAACAGTTTCGGAGCTTTTGCAATTTATTTCTCGTAAGCCTAACAAATACAAAACGGAAAGCAACACGTTAAATGTTTTTTTGCGTCCGAAACGCCTTTCTAGATTTACCTTCATCAGGAACGATCAAAGCCAAATATTTAAAATCCGAGAATGTATAAGTATCGAAAATCGTTGAACAGCTATATGTCAAAAATACCTTAAATAAATAGACAAATTCATCTAAAGTCAACTGTGCTTGAGGGAGTTGTTTGATAGAAATTTATATAATAATTTCAAAATTTACAAACTGACAATTTTAGTAAAGTTTGTTAGATCATGTCAGTACCGAAGTACTTACTACTGATGATGATATATGCTGTTTTCTGTTGGCACTTCATAACGTTCATCTTGCGTTTGTATTGTAACAGTCACATGTTCTGCTGTATATATTACCTCATGTTCCTGTACAATGTTGTTACGAACATTGTCTGTTGCATCTTTTTCTATGATATTCGAATTTCTTTCTAAATAGCTGCATTTTTTGTATGTTGAACCTGACCATATTCATTCACATTGAGTGTGTCTGGTGTCTTTTTTCGTTGCTGTGACTATAAGTGATCGTTGGCAGTTTCATTGTGAAGATGAAACAATAAGCGACAAATAAATACGTGAACTAACGGTGACATCTGATTTATAAAATATAGGTCACGTTTTAAAGAGTTGAAAAATTGTTCAGCAGCTTGAGTATCAATAGAACCAGTCAATCCTTCGACAAGGGAAATTTTACGAAGATTTTCTTTTTTGCTCCTTGCAGTTTCCTTCATGGAACCAATCAAACAGACATTCTAATGCAACAACGTTTGAAACGTTCATTTTGATTGGATAACGTCACTTTCTTACATGGCATCAATTGACAATTGATGCTATGGGACCTACGCGCAAGCGCAGACGGCATATGACAGATTTTAAATACATGTTTTAACGTTGTTTTCGGTCAGTTTCATTAGAATGGAGATAACAATATTGTATTTTAAGCTCCGACGGCATCAATTGGGGATTTGATGGTCGCAAATACCCGTTTACTGTCTCCGCTAACGCGTCGCCAGTAAACTTAATTTGCGACCATCAAATCCCCAATTGATGCCGTCGGAGCTTAAAATACAATACAGTTATCTCCTAAGTAATGGTCAGAAGAACCAGTCGTTGGGTTGCCAATTCGTTCATTTCATCTTGTGTTTCCTGTAAGATCAGAAGACTAAATGGTAAACCCTTTTCAGCTCTACATACATTTTCTTCTGTTGCCTCTGCAACTCTTCCTTCGTGTGAATGGATCATTCCTGGTCGCCAACGGTTGCCCCATGAAGTTACTAAGGTTGCCATATCAACAATTACCACATTCGGCCGGTGTTTAAATGATCGCAGAAGATCTACAAAATATACAGATTTTTTTAACATCTCGTAGATGGTGCCCTTTTAATGTGAACTATTGACAAATATAAGTTGAATTCATTTACGTAATGAATACTTATTATCAAAGTTGCAGGTATATAGGTAAACGACTGTAAGTAAAATGCGCAAATGTCCGGCAAATTTAATACACATGAATCTGAATTAAAAGCGCAAATGTCCTATCGTTTTACAGGTAAAAAAGCACAAACGTCCTGTGCCTGTTTGTGTAAAGTAATTGAATAGTTTTATTCCAAATTCTTATCGTATTGTTTAATATTCGATTCATCTAAGAACCCTTACAATGTTTGTAGATGATGGCTCCTTTAGGTCTCCTTCCGACAAAGATAAATAGCTAGTTATCGACAATATATATTTTACTTCAAAAATTCAGTGACATTTTGGTCAATCCTTGCAATGGACCATGGAAAATTCGACACCTCCACTTCTTCCAATTCATCTCAAGACAAACTGCCCTCAGGGGCGGCATGTCCACACCCCTGGTGATGGCTGCTCTCTGCTGCAGCCAGTGAGCCACCTGGCCAACAGGAATACCATATGGCCCCTGAACTGGTGGAGGCCTGGTTTGCCATCACCTCCCTATTAAAACTGGACTCAAACATTGGGGACACATGGTCCCCTAATGCATGCTCCCGAAAGTGCCTAGTCATCACTTGACATCCAGGAACTGAACAAGTGACGCTCACCCTCCAGGTTATCTCCTTATATCCACTGTATGGGCCTGTCCAAATCTGGGACTCCCTGCCCCTCCATGCGTTAGGTATCTCCCTGTGAAAACCCACGGGATCTGTGCTGGCAGACAGAGTTGACTGCTCCTAACTGTGTGATGTAGGCACTTCCGTCCCATCTGGAGTGACCAGTGTCTCTTCAGAGATGGCAAGTGTCTCCATACCATTTACCAGAACAGGTATCTCCTGTTCTCCTGAGACCCATAGTCTTCTTCTTGAAACAACTACAGGGAAGACTTTAAAAAAGTTAAAAAACAAAAAGAAAAAATTAAATTAAACTTTAAATCAAAAAATGGTGAAAATTATAATAAACTATTTTCTCTTGAAGAACTTAAAACATCTCTGTCAAAAGCCCATGATACAGCTTGTGGGCCTGATAATATTCACTACCAACTCTTAAAACACTTGCCAGATTCCTCGCTAGAAGCTCTCTTGCAGCTCATGAATAACAGCGGGGAATCTGGTGATTTACCATTAATCTGGAAGCTTGCAACCGTCGTGCCTATTCCAAAACCAAGTAAAGATCATACGGATCCTATTAATTATCGACCAATTGCTCTTACCAGTTGTGTCTGTAAAACACTCGAACGGATGGTCAATGATCGCCTTGTTTGGTTCCTGGAATCCAATGGGCTATTAGCCAATATCCAGTGTGGATTCCGACAGGGTCGCAGTACTCTTGATCATCTTGTTCGATTCGAATCATTTGTCCGTAATGGTTTTGCGAAAAATGAGCATGTGGTGTCGGTCTTTTTCGACCTTGAGAAGGCCTATGATACTGCATGGAAGTATGGTATTTTAAAAGATCTATTTGATATGGGGTTGAAAGGCAATATGCCTAATTTTATTTCTAATTTTCTCTCTAACAGACAATTTAATGTTAGAGTTAATTCGACCATGTCTGATCTTTATGATCAAGAGATGGGTGTCCCTCAGGGCAGTATTTTATCTGTTACATTATTTAGTCTTAAAATCAACAGCCTTGTTGAAGTTTTAAAAAGTAATATTGAAGGTTCATTGTACGTTGATGATTTTTTAATATGTTACAGAGGCAAAAATATGAATAACATTGAAAGACAATTACAATTATGTCTTGGAAGAATTGAAAAATGGGCCTCGGAAAATGGTTTTAAATTTTCCACTTCAAAAACGGTCGGGATGCATTTTTGTAACAAAAGAAAATTGCATCTTGATCCAGAACTAACTTTGTACGGCAACCCAATTAAAATGTTTGATGAAACCAAATTTCTTGGTTTACTTTTCGATAAAAAGTTAACCTTTCTACCCCATATCAAAATGTTAAAAGCGAGATGTTTAAAAGCTTTAGATATTTTAAAAGTTGTCGGCAGCACTGACTGGGGTGCTGATCGCAACATTTTACTCAATTACTATAGATCTCTTGTTAGATCGAAACTAGATTATGGCTCTATAGTGTATGGCTCTGCAAGGAAGTCCTACATACAGATTCTCGATGCTGTGCATCACCAAGGTTTGCGTCTCTGTCTTGGCGCATTTAAAACCTCACCAGTTGAGAGTCTGTATGTAGAGGCTTATGAGCACTCACTCACTGACAGACGTTTGAAGCTTGGACTTCAATATGCTGTCAAACTAAAAGCCCATTCAGATAATCCTGCCTACAGCTGTGTTTTTAATCCTATTTATGAAGATATTTTTGCAAAACATGAAAATAAAATTCCTCCGTTAGGTTTACGTTTAAAACCACATTTAAATAGCTTCTTTTGATTTAAAATCTGTTGCTCAAGTTCAAACTTGCAAATGTCCTCCATGGGAACTTCCCAAACCAAAAATGATATTTGATCTCCGTGAACACAATAAAAATAAAACAAATCCTCTTTTAATTCAGCAACACTATGCTGAAATTAAAGCCGATTATCTAGATTTTTCAACTGTCTATACTGATGGATCAAAAGATGGTGATAGAGTTGCTTCTGCTGCTGTCTTCAGGGACAGAGCTGCAACCCTCCGTTTGCCATCTGATGCATCCATCTTTACTGCTGAAGCAGAAGCAATAATTTTGGCTTTAAAATTTATTGCTTCTTCAGATAAATCCAAATTTATTATATGTTCGGATTCACTTTCATGTTTACAAACTATACGAAATACTAAAATTAAAAACCCAACAATCCTGAAAATTTTATATGTAATGAGGAATTTTAAAATTCTTCTGAAAGAAATAATATTTCTATGGGTTCCGAGTCATGTTGGAATCCTTGGAAACACAGCTGTATACCTTGAGGCAAAGAATGCCATGGGTGACCCTCTATCGAACTGTGATATACCATATACTGATTTTAAATCTAATATTAGGGAATATGTTTTTAATATATTGAAAAATAAATGGAGTAAAAAAGATGATAATAAATTGCATGAAATTAAACCTAATTTAGGTAAACCTTTTAATAATATTATGTGCAGAAAAGATCAGTGTGTTATTACTAGATGCCGTATTGGTCATACTAGAATAACACACGAGTATCTTTTAAAAAAGTCAAGATGAACCACAATGTGTTCCTTGCAACTGCAAGTATACTATTAAACATGTTTTAATTAATTGTATTGACTTTGCTGATATTCGTAAGAAGCATTTCAATGTCAATAATATGTATGATTTATTTAATAATGTTCCATTTACAAATATTGTTGCTTTTTTAAAAGAAATTGGAATTTATTATAGAATATAAAATTGTTATTATATTTAAATCGATTTTAATTTTTATCACGTTATTTTACTGTTGATTTTTATTAGTATGTACTCAATTTGCTTTAGTCAAGAATTTTAGTATATTGAAGGACCTTTTGTCTTATTTTAGAAGTATGCTTTAAATTGTAAAAATATTCGAATTAGCTCTCGCCGCGATATAGCCTTTTTGTGCTAATGCGGCGTAAAGCAACCAACAATCAATCAATCAATCAATTTAACTTTTTCCCCCTCTTGTCCCAAAATCAAGCTCTATTTCCAATCTTCCGGTATTTTATCTGGTTTTCTTAAGATCTCCCTATTTTCAGCTCTTGTTTTTGGAAAGATTAGAACTTGTTCTAAATCTTTACTTAGGCACTGGCCTCCCTAACAACATGACAGGTTAGCTACTGTTACTAAATGTATTCACACTGAAAAATAGTTCCCTATGGTTCTCATGTATCTGCACATATAAACTGAAAATGAATATATTACTGGAGCAGTTCATTCAAGAATGTATGTCTTTAAGGTGTGTTTATGTGCAGACTTTTTTTTAATTAGTTTGATTAAGGAATTAAGTATTGATACAATAATTGTGACTATTATCACTAAACAATCAGAGACAAGGTGGACCTTTAATTACAATGCCCCACCTCCTAAACTGTCAATCAAATTGATATCAACCTAAGTCTTACATAATTAGACAGACCCAATACAATATACAATGTACATTATACATATCAATACACAAAAATTGACCTGATAATTGAATACACAAATGTATATGTTAGATTGTTGATATAGAAGTATGATTTATTTATGGCCTATTCCTTTTGATCTACATTAATTTTATTTACTTAACGTGATTCTGTAAATTATTTCTGATAGATAAATGATCTTTTAAAAAAAATGAAATATGAATTATATATATAAGGCATTCAAGTAAGGCCTATAATTTACTGGATAAATTTCCCATTATCATCTGTAATTGATCAACACTATAGGTTAGTTCACTTTTTTTTTCTATCAGGAATTGGCTTTTAAAGTTTTAAAAATTTCAAACTTTTAATTATAACAAGCCATTGTTTATTAGCTTATTCCCCATCAAACATTATGTCTATTTTAGTCATTTGAAGTTTTATTAGAAGTGAGTATATATAAATTTTTGCAACCAAGAAAGAATCCACATTTCAATAAATAAGTTTTTTTAATTTGTTTATGTTGAAAAAGTACATTTTCAATGCCCTAGCTGTGCTGAAAAATACTTTAAAAGTTGATCTAAAGGCACTATACAACTTTTAATCTTCAATGTCATCTCTGTTTTTACTTACAAAATGCCCCAAAACAACATTTTTGGATTATTTTTGTTGACACTTTAAAGTTCTTAGCTGTTGGTCTAGATTTTATGTCTTACAAGGATAGTATGTAACATCTACGAGAAGAATTTTTTATTTGGATTTTTTGGTTATTTTGAAACATGTTCAGAACAGGCAACATTATTTGGATAAGATATTTTTCAATTGTGCAAATTAAGAGACCCTTATCATTTAATTTGTGCTCATTTTATCCTCATACTGGAAAAGCATGTTTCCTTCTAAAGACCTGCTGTTAATGCAATTTTCAGCAATAGTGCTTTATTAATGTTTATTTCCCCCACCATACCTTAATATGAAATAATTCAAACTACTCTTCTAATCTTTCCATCAGTGATATCCATCACTTAGATTACACCTTTCTTCGACATATCTGAACCCCCAAGGATGACTGGGGTATAGGAATATGGTCATTTGGTCTTCTCCCGACCGGCAGTAAAACGCTTACCGAAGTGGGGGGTCCGTTTGACTCTGCGGGATGTATCAAGTTCGCAGTCACGTCCGGTCAGAAGGGGGACGTTAAATCCGATGCCTCGTGTAAAGAGATTGTCACGCTCTTTGCACGTTAAGAACCCTTGCAACAACTCTTTGAGGGGTCCATAGGTGGCCTGTTGCAACACATCGACTGCCCAACAGCATACAGATAGATCTCCAAATTCATCAAACATTCTTTTGAAGTCCCGTTTGACAATCGGTGAATGTTTGTCTGGCAACGGACGAAGTCGAACATATATACTAAAAACAACCAAAGTACTAAAACGTACTTTTGTTTTGCCTCTATTAAATTTGTGATGCATACCTTGACTTTCCATTGGTCTGTATAGAGCTTTTTTTTCTAAAACTAGCCGTTAGAAATCTGTAATATAATTCTTTAGGTTCAGGTTGGTTGAGACGTAAATATGAAATTGTGCAGTGACGTATATTAGAAATGTCGTCAGTCTCGGTCAAACTTCATAATGAGTATGATGAAACAGAATATGAAATGAAAGAATGAAATAAATGAATAAAGTGATGAATAACCGATTAAACATTTATATACACATTAATACAACGGCTACAATAATATGACGACACTTTTATTTAGGCTTTATCTGCTGGAACATTTTACATACATTTCCCCCCTTATATCAATCTCAGATGTTTCTTGTTTAAATTAAATGATATTTGTTTCACTAACTTTTCTATTTTCTAAACTTCATAATCAAGCTTGAATTTGGAATCTGTCATTAATTTTCACTTCTTGTAGTTGTTTTGTGAGAATGGTTGAATGAGTCCCAAGTTAATTGTCAGGCTTACACAATGTATTTTTAATGGATTGAGTTCCACAACTATAAGACTGTACTCAGATTTAAATACAGTTTCAAACTTTTCAATGTTTTTTACTCTACTCTTTAAGTGTATCGGTACTCTAAGAAGACTGCCCACTGCATATGTACCATCTGTCGGTTCTCTGATCGAGAAACTAGTAAGATAATGCAATGTTTTTGGAAAATTCTTTTGCACTGTTTGAATTAAGATATGTTTGTCCAATATCAAGACCTTTTTTGCCTTGTCCAAACTCGACAGTTAAACATAATCCGAAAAAGTCTCCCTGCGAAGCACAAGATTGATGATTTATTGATAACAGCTTTGTTCAAACTCTCAATACTTTTCTGATCTTCCAGAACTTATATTATGGCGAAGAAGGAATACTATAGTACATCTACATATATAGTGCTTCTTAACTTCAATATGAATGAAATTATAAGAAATTTATAGAAGGCCCAATATCAGGTTTTTAAATTATGAATGATGTATGTCTGAAGAACAATAATCCAAATATGGAAGTATGTACACTATACATATATACGAGTCTAAATTGAAAACTACGTTCAAACCTACGACTGCGTTGGATAAAAACCGCAGTTTTTATACGTGTGCATGTCAAACAAATTTCGTTGTAGAAGGGTCTAAAAACAGCACAAACAACATTTTCCAAAAGACCAAAAGAGTGAAAAAGTATATTTAAACAAAACGCATTTGACTAACAGGTCGAACAACTGATGTTCTTTAACCCTGCTGACTGCCATTGGCGATTGCCAAATAAAATTGATCACAAGATGTAACAAAATGGATCCTAATATAAATTTAATACGTCACAGAAAAAAAATAATTGTTAACTTGTGGACAGGATGTTGTGCCACAAACATTCGGTGTCAATATTTCTTTAGTACACCATATCCGGATTTCGACAATAAATGTCTCTTCAGTGATGTTAGGGATCGAAACGGTATTTGGAAGGCCATATAAAAAGTACCCTCATTTTTAGATTAACTCTTGAATTTTAAGAGTCAATATATAGGATGAACGGATCATATAAACCGGAGGGAAAATATGATACATGCCCAAACAAAAAATATAAACGAGTCTAAATTGAAAACTACGTTCAAACCTACGACTGCGTTGGATAAAAACCGCAGTTTTTATACGTGTGCATGTCAAACAAATTTCGTTGTAGAAGGGTCTAAAAACAGCACAAACAACATTTTCCAAAAGACCAAAAGAGTGAAAAAGTATATTTAAACAAAACGCATTTGACTAACAGGTCGAACAACTGATGTTCTTTAACCCTGCTGACTGCCATTGGCGATTGCCAAATAAAATTGATCACAAGATGTAACAAAATGGATCCTAATATAAATTTAATACGTCACAGAAAAAAAATAATTGTTAACTTGTGGACAGGATGTTGTGCCACAAACATTCGGTGTCAATATTTCTTTAGTACACCATATCCGGATTTCGACAATAAATGTCTCTTCAGTGATGTTAGGGATCGAAACGGTATTTGGAAGGCCATATAAAAAGTACCCTCATTTTTAGATTAACTCTTGAATTTTAAGAGTCAATATATAGGATGAACGGATCATATAAACCGGAGGGAAAATATGATACATGCCCAAACAAAAAATATAAACGAGTCTAAATTGAAAACTACGTTCAAACCTACGACTGCGTTGGATAAAAACCGCAGTTTTTATACGTGTGCATGTCAAACAAATTTCGTTGTAGAAGGGTCTAAAAACAGCACAAACAACATTTTCCAAAAGACCAAAAGAGTGAAAAAGTATATTTAAACAAAACGCATTTGACTAACAGGTCGAACAACTGATGTTCTTTAACCCTGCTGACTGCCATTGGCGATTGCCAAATAAAATTGATCACAAGATGTAACAAAATGGATCCTAATATAAATTTAATACGTCACAGAAAAAAAATAATTGTTAACTTGTGGACAGGATGTTGTGCCACAAACATTCGGTGTCAATATTTCTTTAGTACACCATATCCGGATTTCGACAATAAATGTCTCTTCAGTGATGTTAGGGATCGAAACGGTATTTGGAAGGCCATATAAAAAGTACCCTCATTTTTAGATTAACTCTTGAATTTTAAGAGTCAATATATAGGATGAACGGATCATATAAACCGGAGGGAAAATATGATACATGCCCAAACAAAAAATATAAACGAGTCTAAATTGAAAACTACGTTCAAACCTACGACTGCGTTGGATAAAAACCGCAGTTTTTATACGTGTGCATGTCAAACAAATTTCGTTGTAGAAGGGTCTAAAAACAGCACAAACAACATTTTCCAAAAGACCAAAAGAGTGAAAAAGTATATTTAAACAAAACGCATTTGACTAACAGGTCGAACAACTGATGTTCTTTAACCCTGCTGACTGCCATTGGCGATTGCCAAATAAAATTGATCACAAGATGTAACAAAATGGATCCTAATATAAATTTAATACGTCACAGAAAAAAAATAATTGTTAACTTGTGGACAGGATGTTGTGCCACAAACATTCGGTGTCAATATTTCTTTAGTACACCATATCCGGATTTCGACAATAAATGTCTCTTCAGTGATGTTAGGGATCGAAACGGTATTTGGAAGGCCATATAAAAAGTACCCTCATTTTTAGATTAACTCTTGAATTTTAAGAGTCAATATATAGGATGAACGGATCATATAAACCGGAGGGAAAATATGATACATGCCCAAACAAAAAATATAAACGAGTCTAAATTGAAAACTACGTTCAAACCTACGACTGCGTTGGATAAAAACCGCAGTTTTTATACGTGTGCATGTCAAACAAATTTCGGTGTAGAAGGGTCTAAAAACAGCACAAACAACATTTTCCAAAAGACCAAAACAGTGAAAAAGTATATTTAAACAAAACGCATTTGACTAACAGGTCGAACAACTGATGTTCTTTAACCCTGCTGACTGCCATTGGCGATTGCCAAATAAAATTGATCACAAGATGTAACAAAATGGATCCTAATATAAATTTAATACGTCACAGAAAAAAAATAATTGTTAACTTGTGGACAGGATGTTGTGCCACAAACATTCGGTGTCAATATTTCTTTAGTACACCATATCCGGATTTCGACAATAAATGTCTCTTCAGTGATGTTAGGGATCGAAACGGTATTTGGAAGGCCATATAAAAAGTACCCTCATTTTTAGATTAACTCTTGAATTTTAAGAGTCAATATATAGGATGAACGGATCATATAAACCGGAGGGAAAATATGATACATGCCCAAACAAAAAATATAAACGAGTCTAAATTGAAAACTACGTTCAAACCTACGACTGCGTTGGATAAAAACCGCAGTTTTTATACGTGTGCATGTCAAACAAATTTCGTTGTAGAAGGGTCTAAAAACAGCACAAACAACATTTTCCAAAAGACCAAAAGAGTGAAAAAGTATATTTAAACAAAACGCATTTGACTAACAGGTCGAACAACTGATGTTCTTTAACCCTGCTGACTGCCATTGGCGATTGCCAAATAAAATTGATCACAAGATGTAACAAAATGGATCCTAATATAAATTTAATACGTCACAGAAAAAAAATAATTGTTAACTTGTGGACAGGATGTTGTGCCACAAACATTCGGTGTCAATATTTCTTTAGTACACCATATCCGGATTTCGACAATAAATGTCTCTTCAGTGATGTTAGGGATCGAAACGGTATTTGGAAGGCCATATAAAAAGTACCCTCATTTTTAGATTAACTCTTGAATTTTAAGAGTCAATATATAGGATGAACGGATCATATAAACCGGAGGGAAAATATGATACATGCCCAAACAAAAAATATAAACGAGTCTAAATTGAAAACTACGTTCAAACCTACGACTGCGTTGGATAAAAACCGCAGTTTTTATACGTGTGCATGTCAAACAAATTTCGTTGTAGAAGGGTATAAAAACAGCACAAACAACATTTTCCAAAAGACCAAAAGAGTGAAAAAGTATATTTAAACAAAACGCATTTGACTAACAGGTCGAACAACTGATGTTCTTTAACCCTGCTGACTGCCATTGGCGATTGCCAAATAAAATTGATCACAAGATGTAACAAAATGGATCCTAATATAAATTTAATACGTCACAGAAAAAAAAAAATTGTTAACTTGTGGACAGGATGTTGTGCCACAAACATTCGGTGTCAATATTTCTTTAGTACACCATATCCGGATTTCGACAATAAATGTCTCTTCAGTGATGTTAGGGATCGAAACGGTATTTGGAAGGCCATATAAAAAGTACCCTCATTTTTATATATTAGTTTAAATCTCGAGACAAAAAGAAAAGAAAAACACAAATAAAAACGTTTCATATGGAATTGTCGTTTTTTAAAGGGGGAGGCTCATGACCTTTACTGGAATGGTGCTTTCGGGATGTCGGGATTTAGATTTTTTTAAATTCGGGACCTCGGGATTTCATGTGTTAAGCACGGAATCAGCACCCTTTCAATCCATCTAATATCTATTGATGACATAAAGTACATTTAGATGTTAGCAAAAAAAAACATATTGTACCTGTTGTTGTGAGACTAGAATCTTCAATTGGTGACTTCACCCCCTGCAATCCCGTAAAACTGGGGCAATTTTTGTATATATCAACAATCTTTACCTGTGCCTATGTCAAAGGTTTTGATCTCTAGTGGTCACGGGCCTTTTCCGAGTAGGCTTTTTTTGGCCTCTTGATGTAAATTTGACCACTTAGTTTTAATTTCTTTTGTGGATCTGGGTCACACACCTAAAGAGTTGACCCTTTCGGTTATGAGCTCCCAGATCAACTTTTTTTTCACTGGTCACGGAACTGGTGCCCTGACTTGAAATAAATTTATCACTGATTATGGATATGTTTTGTTGCACCAGTTCCGTGATCAATGTTATTTCCGACGATTCGAAATGTTTTGAACGATTTCTCTGCGTCTTTGTTTTCTCCATGTCTCGAGTTTGGGCGTTGTTAATGGTAGCAGACGACGGATGTTTACAACTTAGGGAATTATGGGAAATATTTAGGGGGAAACCAAAATTTAATGATAGTTTAATGACGCACCCTTCATTAAATGTTCATTAGTTAATGAGCAACAAAAGTGTGCTTCGTACAACACATTTTAATGGACTCATTAACTAATATCACATTAAGAACTTAATGCATCATTAAGCTAATGACACTTTCGTACAACCGGCTGTTGGCAGTTCGCTTTCCAAATCATCTAAACTTTGTTGGTTGATTAATAGTTAATGATAGTTTAATGACTCACCCTTCATTTAATGTTCATTAGTAAATGAGCAACAAAAACTTTGTTGGCCGATTATGTAGCCATCAACAGTAATGATTTTTTCGACTGGATTCAGTAATAGTTTTTTTTATATAAATTTGGTTGTTTGATTTCTTGTCTTCTCTGTTTTGTTTAACTCTTTTTTAAAAGCCAGATGTAACTATACCATACACTATATCACATAATTTAGAAGAGTGGATAGTTATCATTTCGCCAATGGGCAATCCCTCGACACATGCTTCATTGATATTCAAACAAAAAGGAAATACAGGTCTATGAGTTTGTTCACTCCCTGCTTCAAGTATGATGATCTTCTCCTTTGAGCAGCAATACCCTACCTTATATGTTGTTACCATTAAAGCCATATATATCTTCTGCGGAATCAAGAGGAAAGCTCTCAACATAAAGAAACATGTACGGATTGTCCCTGTAGATGAATGGCATCAAATTCCAAGAATTGGGAAATTGGCGTAATCCTGTTATTAAAAGTTTGCAGAGCAATTGCTTATTCATCCAATCCATACATTGACAAGATGGCGTTCCACTCTCATTTTCCAAGAAAACTCCGCATTTTTGCGCCTGTCCCAAGTCAGGAGCATGTGGCCTTTGTTAGTCTTGTATAATTTAATTTAAGTTTCTTGTGTACAATTTGGAAATTATTATGGCGTTCATTATCACTGGACTAGAATATATTTGTTTAGGTTCCCCAAGGGTGACTGGGGTATAGAAATATGGTCACTTGGTCTTCTCCCGACCGGCAGTAAAACGCTTGCCGAAGTGGGGCGTCCGTTTGGCTGTGCGGGATGTATCAAGTTTGCAGTCACGTCCGGTCAGAAGGGGGACGTTAAATCCGATGCCTCGTGTAAAGAGAGTGCCACGCTCTTTGCACGTTAAGAACCCTTGCAACAACTCTTTGAGGGGTCTGTAGGTGGCCTGTTGCAAGGCAAAATTTCTGTCCCTATCCAATATACCCTCCTTTACCAGTGGCAGTCTAGATTTCTCCAACCATCATCCCAGGTGGTCTCTATTGTATCAACCTACCTATTGTATTTATTGTGAACTTGTTCTCGTCCTGAATATGCGTGAAATATTTGCCACTGGACGCTAAGCAACCAACAATCAATCAACAATCAATATTTGTTTAGGGGCCAGCTGAAGGACGCCTCTGGGTGCGGGAATTTCTCGCTACATTGAAGACCTGTTGGTGACCTGCTGTTGTTTTTTATTTGGTTGGGTTGTTGTCTCTTTGACACATTCCCCATTTCCATTTTCAATTTTATTTATATCAAAGGGTTTTGTTAACCTGTTAAAACTCTTTACCAAAAGCTGTAAAGAGGAAACCTGCTCGATTTATTCAGTGTCGAATGCTCAGAAACTATCCACATATGCCAACAGTGTTGCACAACTATCTTTGGTCTATTGTGCTGGTCAGAGGCTCCTACATTCATTATCGTGTATCTTTAACATTTAAAAAAAAAAAAATATATATATATATATCTACAGTGGAAAAAAAATTACTAGGAAAGTTTTTTTTATTTTTATTTTAATACGAAGTCTGCTTGCAATATATTTGAAATCAGTTTACCTAATTGTTACCTAAATGGTTTAATTATTTTAAATGATTTAAACAAACCGGGAGAGGAACTGGAAAATCAAGCGTGTATAAACCCTGATGCCACCGCTTCTCAAAATCTTCAAATGTGTCCATATGCCTCCTCCAATAAACATAAAACGTACACACCAACGCTGCTCTATGTGGCTCAACAAGCATATCCCTAATACAGAATCTCACAATACCAGTGGTGAACAGCTGAAAAAAAGAAATTTATCTTTATATTGCAACTAACAGAAGAGAGTTCCAAATAATATTTCCTTGGGTCACAACTCATTTCAAAATTATTTTTTTTAAAAGGCACGTTCAATGCAGTAGCTGTGTGATTGTTTTCCTTGATAAGACTACGACACACAGTGGTATATAGGATAGTAAAATCAAAAGCACAAATTATTAGCATGCAATTTATAAAGTACTTCAAAATAATTTTGACACTCCAATTATTCCACTATTTTCAAAGTCCTTATTTGAACAACTTATTATTAGGTGTTTGAGTGTACCAATTGTACTGCTACTGTTGTAGGTGTTTTGACTCATTTGACCCGGGTTGAGACTTGAGTTTCCACTATTGCTGGTACTGCTACTGTTGTAGTTGTTTTGACTCATTTGACCCGCGTTGAGACTTGAGTTTCCACTATTGCTGGTACTGCTACTGTTGTAGTTGTATTGACATATTTGGCCCGGGTTGCGATCCAATACATGGAATAACTTTTATAGTTAGGTATTTAGGTTTTATGATTGCCAATGGTGTACTATTGGGCGAAACTTCTACCTGATAATTTAATGATCCTTCACGTTTGGTTATAAGTCCACTTGTTCATTTATTTGTCCCAAGGTAATTACGTACGGCTACTGTTTCTCCCTCAGTAAATGGTCGCAAAGTCTCTTTTGTCGGTTTAATTGCAATTTTCATCTGCTTGTCTTGAACTTGTCTATTGGTGTATGGTTTAATTAAGTCCAGTCTGTTTCGTAAATTTCTACCCATAAATAACTTAGCATGTTCTAAGAATAATTAAGAGGATGTCTTAGGCTGTAATGAACCTCGTAAAATTTGTGTTGAATGAAATGTTTCAACGAACGTACTGATTTTTTTCAGTATTATTAACCCTAGTACTGCCAGCGTTATTGACGAAAGAAAAGATGATAGATCTAGCTCAGGAATCATAAGATAAAATCTTGTGAAAATGTGGATTGACAATTTAATTTTATTATACATCATTGTCAATTGACAACAAAAATATCAATAATTATTATTTTCTTTATCACAAGACGGGTTTTTAGGCTTTGTTTGATTCTAACATATTTTGCCGGGAATAAGACATCATTTTCAACTCGGGATTTAATATATTAAACCTACCACAATTTGAAAATTTGCATAAGCACTTTGTGTATTTTCATAAAAGTTTTGTAAGCTCGTCCAAAATTTTTAACTGCACAAGTTAATGGGCCTTTACTTCCCCCTTCTTATTAGTACAAAACACTACAATTCAGGACAGTAAAATAAATTACACGATAAATAACATTGTCATCCGACTAAGCTGTCATAAAATGCTACCCAAAACATGGTCCAACTGTGATGAATAATCAAATATGTCAATGAAATAATATATCAGTATTGTGTTCTGCAATTTAAAAAAAACAATTATAAATGGGTTGTTTTTTTTTATTTGATGGTGATTTATATATATATATATATATATTAAGTATATTTCACTCCATGACTCCATTCATCATAGATACCAGGACCAAAATTTTATATTTACGCCAGACGCGCGTTTTGTCTACAAAGACAAATCAGTGACGCTCGAATCAAAAACCGTTGAAAATGACACCCAGTGTCTATACAAACACTCATAGATATGACGGAAGAATTAATACATACAACTTAACGAAACACGTCTTCCATTTCTATTTCAGTGGAGCTATCTACAGGGAATAGATCGTTTAAGGTGGTTATCAGAAGTGGTTTCAGAAGTATAGGCTCTCAATGATATTGATATTACAAGGACACATTGGTGTTTCTATCTTTAAGTTCTCTAAATTTTAATAGTTAAATAAAATAAGACATATACATTAACAATTATAATTTATTGTAAGATACTGATTTTGCAGATCCAAACAATGTATGTTAATCTATGATTATTTTTTTTTAAGGTGGATGCTGTCTTAGAAAGAGTAACCCAGAGAACACAAGAAACAATCAAACTAAAGCAGATTTATACATAGGACAGCACTGGGAAAGTTAAATTCAGCATGTGGAGACAACTGGCTGAAACATATATTGAAGTTGGGAAAACTGTGAAAATCACTTTCATAAAACTAAACATGCACAAAGAAGAAATCAGCCTACAGACCATCCCTCAAAGTACACTTGAGGTATGTCTTCGATAAATTTACATGAAAATATTTAACTCCACAGACCATTACAAATCAGTCGCTTTGAAACAAGACTACAAATAAATTACAGAGACAGATATCCAAAATTCAATGAATTTCACAACACTCAATTATATGAAAGTGAAACATAACTTGCTAGTTCATTATTATTTTTATTCTTTTATTTCACATAAGAAAATCATATATCAACATTTTTGCTATAAAATTCACTTGGTTTATATTGATTAGCAGCATATCATGAAGTTACAATAAGAAACAACGCGATTGTTCTTAGTTAAAAGTTAGCTTTATAGATATCGTAATAATATCTGCCGAAATAGTTTGTACGTGGTGATCATGATAATCTGACTAGTTTTGCCTGTTTTCAAAGCGATCAAATATCTAAAGTATTTCTTAGAAATCACATATAAAATAGTATGTATATTTGACGTCCTGTTAATGTTATATTCTATTCCTATTTTTTTATTTTGCAGTTTCTAAACTCAAAATTTAGTCCTGGTATCTATGATGAGTTTATCTACAAGGAAGAAGATGATATTATCCTTGTCTGTTTAGTTTATATTTTTTTTTATATCAATAGGTCTAATGTATAAATATAACTTTAAACACAATTTTGTTTATGAGTTCATGGCGTGATAGTTCGGCTGTTGCTCTCCTACGCTGGATAACTATAAAAGAGGGACGAAAGATACCAAAGGGACAGTCAAACTCGTAAATCCAAAACAGACTGACAACGCCATGGCCAAAAATGAAAAAGACAAACAGAAAAACAACAGTACACATGACACAACATAGAAAACTAAAGAATAAACAACACGAACACCACCAAAAACTAGGGGTGATTTCAGGTGCTCCGGAAGGGTAAGCAGATCCTGCTCCACATGCGGCACATGTGTGCGTGTTTAACACTAGCTATTTTCGTAATTATTTTTGATTCTTTAATCCGTGCTTACGTCTTCAGTTTATGTAAAGTAAATTGAAATTAACTTGTTCAAATTTCTGCTAAATTAACCCCACCACATTATGTATGTACCTGTCCCAAGTCAGGAGCCTGTAATTTAGCTGTTGTCACATGTTAATGTGTTACATATTTGTTTTTTCTTTTGTTTTATATATAAATAAGGCAGTTAGTTTTTTTCGTTTAAAAAGTATCTTCTTCATAAGTTCTCATATGGTATAGGAAATTGAAATCGTGATTTTGTCTTCATATGTTTCACCAGATTATTGTATTTCATCAAAGGGTCAGAAGTTAAATGATAGTTCCCTGCGAGAAATGTATGTGATATACATTAAATTACAAAAATATTACAGAGTGACTAATTGCTTCTATACAGATCACATCAAAAATATTTTATGATAAAAAGTTATTTGTTTTCGGGTTGAAATGAAAGCCGTAGAAATGTATGAAACATGGGATTCAAGATGTTCACGATCAAATTCTACTGCAGGCAATAGACAATTAATATAATGCAAAACATAGGGGTAAAATGCAGGTGTTTGCTTATAACTCAAAAACCAAAGCATTTAGAGCAAATCTAACAGGGAGAAAAATTGTTAATCAGGTCAAGATCTATTTGCCATGAAATTTTTAGATGGATTGGACAAACTGCTGTTAGGTTGCTGCCCCTGAATTAGTCATTTTAAGGAAATTTTGCCGTTTTTTGTTATTATCTTGAATATTATTATAGATAGAGATAAATTGTAAAGGGAAACAATGTACAGCAAAGTAAGACCTAAAAATAAGTCAACATAACCTAAATGGTCAATTGACCCCATAAGGAGTTATTGCCCTTTAGTAAATTTTTAACAATTTTCATAAAATTTGTAAATTTTAACTAACATTTTCCACTGAAGCTCTTAGGCCAAGTTCAATATAGATAGAATGATTGTAAGCAGCAATAATGTTCAGTAAAGTAAGATATACAAACACATCACCATCACCAAAACACAATTTTGTAATGAATTCAAATGCGTCCTTTGTTTAATATTCACATAGACCAAGGTGAGCGACACAGGCTCTTTGGAGCCTCTAGTTTTATAATCTTAGAAATCGACCATATTCTATAGGTAAATATATTGACAGTAAAAACAGACCTGTCATTGGTTTAATAAAGCATCTTTTACATTTGCCTATACATTTGATAATTTAAGAAATCGACCATATTCAATAGATAATTATATTGACAGTTAAAACAGACCTGTCATTGGTTAAATAATATTTTTTTTCTACATTCGCCTATAAATTTGATAACTTTTTTTATAGTTTTAGAAACCGAACGTATTCTATAGATAATTATATTGACAGTTAAAACAGACCTTTCATTGGTTTAATAATATTTTTTCTACATTTGTCCAAAAATTTTATACCTTTTTTGATAGTTTAAGAATTCGACCATATTCTATGGATAATGATGTTGACAGCAAAAACAGACCTGTCATTGGTTTAATAATATTTTGTTGTATATATGCCTAAAAATTTGAGAACGTTTTTGATCATTTAAGAAATCGACCATATTCAATAGATAATTATATTGACAGTAAAAACAGACCTGTCATTAGTTGAAAAATATTTTCTACGTTTGCCTAAAATTTTATACCTTTTTTGACAATTTTAGAAATCGACCATATTCTATAGAGAATTATATTGACAGTAAAAACAGACCTGTCACTGGTTTAATAATATTTTTTCCTACATTTGTCTATAAATTTGATAACTTTTTTGATAAAAATTAAGAAATCGACCATAATAACATTTTTTCTACGTTTTCCTAAAATTTTATACCTTTTTTGACAATTTTAAAAATCAACCATATTCTATAGATAATTATAATGACAGTAAAAACAGACCTGTCATTGCTTTAATAATATTTTTTTTCTACATTCGCCAATAAATTTGATAACTTATTTGATAATTTAAGAAATCGACCATATTCAATAGATAATTATATTGACAGTAAAAGCAGACCTGTCATTGGTTTCATAATATTTTTTCTACATTTGCGTATAAATCGATAACTTTTTTTTATAATCTTAGAAATTGACCATATTCTATAGGTAAATATATTGACAGTAAAAGCAGACCTGTCATTGGTTTCATAATATTTTTTCTACATTTGCGTATAAATCGATAACTTTTTTTTATAATCTTAGAAATTGACCATATTCTATAGGTAAATATATTGACAGTAAAAACAGACCTGTCATTGGTTTAATAAAGCATCTTTTACATTTGCCTATACATTTGATAATTTTTTTGATAATTTAAGAAATCGACCATATTCAATAGATAATTATATTGACAGTAAAAACAGACCTGTCATTGGTTTATTAATATTTTTTCCTACTTTCGCCTGTAAATTTGATAATTTTTTTGATAATTTAAGAAATCGACCATATTCTATAGAGAATTACATTGCCAGTAAAAACAGACCTGTCATTGGTTTAGAAATATTTTTTTTACACTTGCCTAAAATTTGTTGACCTTTTTTGATAATTTTAGAAATCGACCATATTCTATATATAATTATATTGACAGTAAAAACAGACTTGTCAATGGTTTAATATTAGTTTTACATTTGCCTATCAATTTGATAACTTTTTTTATAATCTTAGAAATTGACCATATTTTATAGAGAATTATATTGACAGTAAAAACAGACCTGTCATTGGTTAAATAATATTTTTTTCTACATTTGCCTATTCATTTGATAGAAAATTTATGTGATAGTGGATATGTAAAATTTCGTAATCCATGTGTTATAGGAACTTAGAACCTGCACGTAATATTCATGGATTTTCCTAGGACTACTAGAACTGTGTGAACACGTGTTACTATATATGGCCAGTCGTTGGCTAAAAATAGAATTGGACTTTCCCTTGCTATACATCTTGTACATAGCGAAGACTTGTGAAACATACTATCACGTTTGATAACAAATGCGTTTTCAGTGAATATTTTTATTATTTTTAGTTGGAAAAATAGATATTGGAAAAAGTGATTAATAATTAACTTCACATCAAGAATTATGTTTCTACCAGAAAAAGCAGATTCTATTGTGCTATTTATAGCATACATATACCATGTAGGAATATTTTCCTTTTTCACAACAAACATATCTTTGACTTTCAATTTGTCATTTCTTTTTGGATGTATGCAATCTTTAATCACAATATGTCGTTGTTCCGGCAGATAAAGCCTCCAATAATATTGTCTTCATATGTAAAAAACATTATTTGCAATGTCTCACTACAGAGCTTGGAATTGATAAAACTACTGGTAATCCTACATATTCTTTAACATCATTTACCAAGGATGAAATTTTACAAAATCATAAATGTTTCCTTCTTTCTTTTGGTATCAACATCAAAGAAAACGAAGAAAACTTGCCCTCATTATACTGGATACCTAAATTACACAAAACTCCATATAAAGAACGATACATAGATGGGTCTTCAAAATGTTCGACTAAACATCTTTCTAAAGTATTGACTACTATTCTTTCTACAGTTAAAGATGGGCTGCAAAAATATTGTGAGGAGATATATTATACCAGTGGTGTTAACCAGATGTGGATTCTCAAAAATTCGAAAGATCTACTGCTTAACCTTCGATCACAATCTTGGCAATTTTGCAGCAACATAAAAACTTTTGATTTTTCTACGCTATACACTACTATTCCCCATGCTCAGTTGAAAGATCGACTTCACCATCTCATAAAACAGAGCTTTTTCTATAAAAATGGGAATCGTAGATAAAATTTCTTGTTTTGGGATACAATAATTCATATTTTGTAAAGAATCACACTGAATCTTCCAGAAAATATACTGAAGATGATATTATTAAAATGCTGGACTTTTTGATCGACAATATATTTGTTGAGTTTGGAGGATTTATATTTCAACAGACAGTCGTTATTCCAATGGGTACTAATTGTGCACCCCTGCTGGCTGATTTGTTTTTGTATTCGTATGAAGCAGAATTTATTCAGAACCTTCTAAAAGACAAAAAGAAAAAGCACCTTGCGAAATTCTTTAATTTTACTTTCCGATATATTGATGATGTTTTATCATTGAACAACCCATACTTCAGCCAATACTTACATCTCATATATCCTAGTGAACTTGAAATTAAGGATACTACTGAAACTAGAAGGACTGCTTCATACCTTGATCTTTTCCTAAATATTGACGTAGATGGACGACTTCACACGAAAATCTATGATAAACGGGCCGATTTCAACTTCCCAATTATCAATTTCCCATTTCTTAGCAGTAACATACCCTCTGCCCCTTCGTATGGTGTTTACATATCACAATTGATACGTTATTCACGTGCTTGTTCACACTATACGGACTTCATATACAGGAGTGTGCTCCTTACGCAGAAACTGCTCCAACAAAGTTATGAGGAGGATAGATTAAAATTGACACTTCGTAAATTTTATGGACACCATCACGAATTGGTGGATCCATATGATGTCTCTTTAACCAAACTAGCTAAGGACATTTTTACCACATGGTAGATTGTGGTTTGTCATTATGTCGTCTTATCTTTTAATTACCAAACGTGACTTATTCCCGATTGTGACTGTTTTGTTGTATGTGAATTCGTATTACTATAAGACGTGTTTCTGTACTTGTTTATCCCAAATTCATGTATTTAGTTTATATGTTTAATGTTATATTTGTAATTCTCATCTTCTCATTTTGTCAAATGTTTTGACGTCTTTTTATCCCCAAGGGTGACTGGGGTATAGAAATATGGTCACTTGGTCTTCTCCCGACCGGCAGTAAAACGCTTGCCGAAGTGGGGCGTCCGTTTGGCTGTGCGGGATGTATCAAGTTTGCAGTCACGTCCGGTCAGAAGGGGGACGTTAAATCCGATGCCTCGTGTAAAGAGAGTGCCACGCTTTTTGCACGTTAAGAACCCTTGCAACAACTCCTTTGAGGGGTCCGTAGGTGGCCTGTTGCAAGGCAAAATTTCTGTCCCTATCCAAGATCCCTCATTTTCCAGTGGCAGTCCAAATTTCCCCGACCATCATCCGAGATGGCCTCTATCGTGTCAACCTACCTATTGTATGTATTGTGAACTTGTTCTCGTCCTGAATATGCATGAAATATTTGCCACTGGACGTTAAGCAACCAACAATCAATCAATTGACGTCTTTTTTATTATATTAAGGTGTTACGGATAGAAAAATTAATCACCGCCTTTATTAATTATATTTAATTTTGTACGATTAATTACGTTTGAAGTTGGATTCATAACAAACTGGACATATATATATATTACAGTTAATTGCTATTAATAAGTATTGCAATATGCATTTTGTTTTAATGAATTATCAGTATTTAGTTTTAATATAATCTTAAAGCAATCCTAATTCTAGCTCACTTTTAAATTATAGTTTTTCATAGTTATCAAAAGTACCAGGATTCATGTGTGACGTCATGCTGTTTCTAAATTTTATAAATTCAAATGTAGCATAACGTTTGCCTTTTCGCCATTGTATGTGACGTCATTTTTTTAATTGCGTTAACGCCTGGACTGATTCTGGTGTGTCTATGCTGTATTGAACTTGGCATCATGTATTCGGGTTTAGTTTTCTGTAATAAGTTGATACTTTAGTTTCATTATGAATATATCTTTCACATTCATTTGTTAAAATTACTGTTTGCAATAGCATGAATCGTTCTATATAATAGTGTTCTTATCCCGGGCATAATACAATGCCGTATTTAGCAAAACCTTTTCAACTTTTGATCTTCAGTGCTGTACAACTTTGTATTTTTTTCACTTTCGATCTTGTATATCTGGGCGTTATGTATTCGGGTTTGGTTTTCTGTAATTAGTTTTTACTTCAGTTTCATTATGTATATCTCTTTCATATTCATTTGTTAAAAATTACTGTTTGCAATAGTGTGAATTGTTTTATATAATATGAATGTTCTTATCCTGGGCATACAAACAATGCCGTATTTGGCAAAACCTTTTCAACTTTTGATCTTCAGTGCTGTACAATTTTGTATTTTTTTCGTCACTGGTGAGTCTCGTGTGGACTAGACGCGTTTTTGGCGTATTGAATTTTAAACCTGATGCTTTTTGTTATCTATTAATCATGCTTTTCTTTGTCTAATATGTTCTGCTTTTTATTTGTATTGTAGTCCTGTAATTTTTTGTTTTCATTTCAATGTTATATTTAACTGTGACATTAAAGTGCGAGGTTTGGCATGCCTTAAAACCAGGTTCAACCCACCACTTTTATTCCCCTTTAAAAGTGTCCTGTACCAAGTCGGGAAGATGGCTATTGTTATAATATTGTTCGTTTCTGTTTTCTCTTATTTTTGAGATAAGACGTGGCACGGTACTTGTCTATCCCATATTCATGTATTTGGTTATGATGTTATATTTGTTATTCTCGTGGTGTATTGTCTGTTGCTTGGTCCGTTTCTGTGTGCTGTTGCGTTTCGGTGTTGTGTCGTTGTTCTCTTATATTTAATGCGTTTCCCTCAGTTTTGGTTTGTTGCCCCGATTTTTTTTGTTTTTTGTCCATGGATTTATGAGTTTTGAACAGCGGTATACTACTGTTGCCTTTATACATCACATTCATGTTTTTGTCTTTTTTCAATAATTATAATAAAAATAATAAAAATTATATACAGTTTGTACATTTGTTTTTAAATATCATAATGTGTAAATGTATAATACAACTATAATATGATACAGTCTTGCACTACTTTTTACTTGTCTTTTGTGCAGGACCTGTACGTTTGTTGTATTCGTCTGTGGGGGTTGTTGCATTTATTTATCGGTTTTATTTGTAGGCGTATGATTTTCAGGGTTTACAGTACCAGGTGTGCCATGGAAATATTGGCTAATACCTCCTTGTGGTGTACTTCTTCTTGGGTTTCTTATCCCCGTTTTCTTTTTTGACCCTTTAACTTTTCACCTAGAGTATCTTCTGCTGTTGATTTTTTTAGCTTTTTCACTATCTTCACTTGTATTTATGTTTGTGGATGTCTGGTTTTTGTCTAGTGGAGCAATAGATATCTGACTGGCTGCGTTTTCTTCTTGTTGCGGTACAGATTTTGATTTCTAGGTCACAACAATGGCGAATTTGATTTTCCAGACAATTGTTAATTTCTTGCGGATAGAATTTATCCAAACACCGACCCTCTGGTTACGCGCCATATAAAACGGTAGAACTTCCAAGTTAGCAACAGATGGAACGAAGACGCAAACGAGAATATAACATTCTTCACAAAAGAGAAGATTGTATGTAGAACATGTTATCAAAGAGCTACAAACATTTAAAGTGATCGGTTCCTTGTATCGTCATCCTAGATGGGAAATGGTATCAATTGTAAAGCTGTGTGCAGCTCTTTCTGTATTTCATGTTACCTTAAATCGGTCATTTGAACAAGATAATTTTCTTATACGTATTGACAATTGTATTATAAGTAAAATTAAACCAACTACGTTTATTGAAAATGGGGTCGCCCCGATATTCCGACACCCCGTTAGTCCGACACCCCATTAGTCCGACAGAAATTTTGCCTTGCAACAGGCCACCTACGGACCCCTCAGAGAGTTGTTGCAAGGGTTCTTAACGTGCAAAGAGCGTGGCACTCTCTTAACACGAGGTAGCGGATTTAACGTCCCCCTTCTGACCGGACGTGACTGCGAACTTGATACATCCCGCACAGCCAAACGGACGCCCCACTTCGGCAAGCGTTTTACTGCCGGTCGGGAGAAGACCAAGTGACCATATTTCTATACCCCAGTCACCCTTGGGGATTATAAACGTTTAAGATTCAATGACTACAGCAAACAGGAGACCTTTATTCATTGGTTGTCGTTTGTTTATGTGTTACATAATTACTTTTCATTCATTCATTCCTTGTACATAAAAAAAGGTCATTTGTTTTTTGGTTTTTTTTCGAACTTTTACCGTTTTTAGCTGACTATCCGGTATGAAATTTGCTTCTTGTTGAAAGCCATACAAATCTATAATTGATGATTTTTTTGTCATTTGGTCTCTTGTGGAGATTTGTCTTATGAGCAATTTAACCACAACTCCTTTAATATTACTAACTTTTAAGAATGTGTCATGGAATGGAAAAATGAATAACATGTGCATGTATCTCATGTGAAACTGGAATACTGATCCAGTCCGGGAAATCCACTAATTCGACAACGTTTACGAATTCGGAAACGACAATGTTCCGAATTCGACAACGTTTACGAATTCAGCAAAAAGGCGTTGTCGAATTCAACAACCTATGCACCTAAGCGGCAATCGGCATTTACAAACAAAGATCGGCATTACCTTAAGCGGTCTTAAATTGGCGCCAACACTTCTTCTTCAACTTTTATTTTGACTGGTAGAATTTCACCGGTGAGTTTTCATATTTTTTACACATAACTAACTGCCAGAATTTTTTTTTATGTATTCTCTTTCATGTCTTTGGTGGTATATACAATAGCATAAAACGATATCTATTTTCTTACACCATTCACAGGAATATACAAATGTGAAAGTATGGACCATTCCATTTGATATCTGAAAGGGGTGGAAGGGGTAAAAATATGAAAACCATGTGAAATGCTTTCTCGAACGATAGAATCCTTACCGTGTTTTCATGTTCTAGCATATATATCCTTTCAAGTCTTAATTTATAAACATGTGACAAAGAACGAAATGAAATTTCCTAAATAAAAAGAAAATTTCTTCAAACATTTTTTTGAGAGTATAAATATTCAACAGCGTAGTGAATTGCTCAAAGGCAAAACATAAAGTTTAAGTTCATTAGACCACATTCATTCTGTGTCAGAAACCTATGCTGTGTCAACTATTTAATCACAATCCAAATTTAGAGCTGAATTCAGCTTGAATGTTGTGTCCATACTTGCCCCATTCGTTCAGTTGTCAACCTCTGCGGTCGTATAATGCTGCGCCCTGCGGAGCATCTGGTTGTATGTTGTATTGGAGATGTGAAGTTGATGTCAATCAAGTTTACGTGGTTAACATTGTTGGTAGTATCGATACTTATACAGGTCATTCATTTTTGTAGTTGAAATAAATAGTAAAACGACTTGCCATAAAATTAACTTCTTAAAATCTCATTATTTTCAAAGATAAGAGTTCGTCTAGGGTGACTGGGGATGGTGTGCATAATTGTTGGCATTCATAAATATTTCAGCTCCAGTGAGAATTCTTAAGGTAGTGGACAGAATGTATGAATGGCAGGGAAGAAACGACACATAATTAAATAAGCAATTTCCATTCCCCAATGCCTTTACTGTAGAAACCTCATGTAACGGAAGAGGAAGGTCAAATGGAATCAAGACAGATGCCAATTAATCTACTTCTAATGTCTTATACTGTTCAGATGAGAATGGTTGTGAAAATGTTGACAAGTCCTGTTTGTATAGTTCAAAAATATATTTTCTACATGTTCTCTGTTGTTGGACTGAATGTCCAATTTCAGATTTAATAAGTCTTCCATCACATTTGATCAAACGATGTAGGTTGTCAATGAATGAAGAACCACCCATCTGTAACATCAAGAAAGTCAATTGTTAAAATCAATTATTTCCTTCATCCCAGTCTTCTGTACATAGTGATGCTTCTTTAAAACAGATTATGCCATAAATTTGACAATGTACTGGTGCTATTTTTTTTAAAGACAATGAAAACGCTTGAAAATGCAGTTACAACATTTAGCTGCTTATCACTTGCCTGCACCACATGGACAAACTGACTACATGCGTGCATCTTCTACATGTCTTGCCTATTGATTTCTTACATTTGACCATTGCATCTTAGTGTTCATGATAGTGTATACTACTGTCTTCTGCTTGAGTGTTCGTAAGGAATGACATATATGATGAAGCCATTACATCTAAGTGTTCATGATAGTGTATACTACTGTCTTCTGCTTGAGTATTCGTTAGGAATGACATATATGATGAAGCCAGTACATCTAAGTGTTCATGATAGTGTATAATACTGTCTTCTGCTTGAGTGTTCGTAAGGAATGACATATATGATGAAGCCATTACATCTAAGTGTTCATGATAGTGTATACTACTGTCTTCTGCTTGAGTGTTCGTAAGGAATGACATATATGATGAAGCCATTACATCTAAGTGTTCATGATAGTGTATACTACTGTCTTCTGCTTGAGTGTTCGTTAGGAATGACATATATGATGAAGCCATTACATCTAAGTGTTCATGATAGTGTATACTACTGTCTTCTGCTTGAGTGTTCGTAAGGAATGACATATATGATGAAGACGTTGTGCCTAGTTTAGTATAAGCAATCGAAATGGCTCTTTCAATATTGTCAATTTCATTTGAGCTTGTAAAATGTTTTCCAAATCAACTTTTTTTCTTTCTCTTTGAAAATTATGTAAAGAAAATTGCGAATACAAAAGAAGATGTGGATTGATTACCAATGAGTCAACTCTCCACAAGAGACCAAAATGACACCTTCGACAATGAGACAAAGCCTATACCGCATAGTCAGCTATAAAAGGCCCCGAAATGACAATGTAAAATAATTCAAATGAAAATTATATTGCAAAGCCCAATTAAATATTCTTCATGTACAACCAAGTATATAAATTTGAACACAGTATAAGCAGATGAGGAGTATTTCCCTGTATGCAAATCCTTAGTATGCTTTCTGCAACTTGATTAGTTTTCGTCCATTTAAGGTGGTATAGGAGTTTAAATTTTCGCGCCTTCAATATCGACATGATATGTATTTGAATTTTTTTTCAATTATTTAAATAAATAAGATTAAAATAAAACACAATTCTCTTCATTATGTCCTCCAACTAATCGGGTTCACTTTTTTTATTGAAAAAAAAATTCAAATACATATCTTTAAAGAATAACACTTGGCAGTGACCACTTCTGGCATGCACGGAAATGCAAAAATGGACACACCAAAGGACGAGGAGATGTTTACATTGCTGAACAGTTAACTGCTTTTTAAATAACTAACTTGCTGCTCAGAAAATATAGAACATGAGCAGCATTTTGGTGTACTATGAGGCAGTTTCACATAAATCACATACATAGAACGAATCCTCAAACAGTCGTGTTGACCCGTCGACAGAAGAAGAAAAAGGTATAATTTCATGTTTAATGCGACTATCGTATTATCTTTATATGTCGTCACATCTCGCACTCCGATGACAAAAGTTTGGAATATGGTAAATAAAATAAAAGGTAAAAATTCTAAAGCCACTGTAAAAAATTTGAAAGACGGCAATGATTTATTAACATCTGAAAAGGATATTGCCAACAAGCTTGGTGAAACTTTTGCGAAGTCTTCTTCTTGTAACAACTACAGGGAAGACTTTAAAAAAGTTAAAAAAACAAAAAGAAAAAATTAAATTAAACTTTAAATAAAAAAAATGGTGAAAATTATAATAAACTATTTTCTCTTGAAGAACTTAAAAATCTCTGTCTAAAGCCCATGATACAGCTTGTGGGCCTGATAATATTCACTACCAAGCCTTAAAACACTTGCCAGATTCCTCACTAGACGTTCTCTTGGAGCTCATGAATAACATCTGGGAATCTGGTGATTTACCATCAATCTGGAAGCTTGCAACCGTCGTGCCTATTCCAAAACCCAGTAAAGATCATTATTGTGTATGGGAAACAGGAAAAATTAAAATCTTGCATTTAATCAATTTTAATTTATGTTACTCAACATGCTCAAAGCAGCCTTGAAAAATGTAAGATTTCTTTTTTTTAAGTAATTAAGTTCTAATGGGGGAATCTTTTATGCATTACTTGTGTTCAACTTATTATGTTAAATAATAATTTACCAGTGTTTTGGTTTTTGAGTGAAGCAATATGAATAACATTTCTAGTTTTGACGTAAATGGTGACCATTGTGTGTTAGTACATGTACTGTGTATTCCCGTATCACATTCATACTCCTCATCTGAAGATGATTTTTCCATGATCGGGTTGAATGTTCGCCTGTAATGTGTCACCAGTGTCATCTCTATATCCGATTATAGGTGACCGTGAGGTGAAGTCCGATTCTGTATCAGATTCAGTATTGTTGTCCAGGAAAAAAAAAACGTAGCTCTTTTTGTGCCTATCTGAGTCCAAATGACGCGTAAAGTTGTTTTGCTTTTTTGTCTCACAATTGCAATCATGACACTCAAATATTTCTTCCTCTCTTCTTCGTTTCATAATTCCCCCACGAAATAATGTAAACAAAGGGAGACAACTATGTTTATAAGAGACCCGTAAGTATTAAATCAAGAAATATGTTATTTTAAATAATAAACAAAAAAGTCAGGACAATTTAGGATGGTTTGTAGTATAATTGTATCTATTTGTTTCTGAATTTACTTGCTTTTGAACACCAATTATTACTGTGGTCCATGATCACGATTTAAAAAAGCGCAATCGAATATGACGCCCATACGGCCCTCTTTGTTTACTGCCGTCTGCAATCAAGCGTTTGACGTTTAAACAGACGACAAAGCTTCCGCAATACATCAAGAGTACTAGACGATACAAGGTAATAGAATATTTGGAAGAAGATTGATTGTTGGTTGCTTAACGTCCAGTGGCAAATATTTCATGCATATTCAGGACGAGAACAAGTTCACAATACATACAATAGGTAGGTTGATACAATAGAGGCCACCTGGGATGATGGTCGGAGAAATTTGGACTGCCACCGGAAAAAGGAGGATATATTGGATAGGGACAGAAATTTTGCCTTGCAACAGGCCACCTATGAACCCCTCAGAGAGTTGTTGCAAGGGTTCGTAACGTGCAAAGAGCGTTGCACTCTCTTTACACGAGGCATCGGATTTAACTTCCCTCTACTGACTGCGAACTTGATACATCCCTCACAGCCAAACGGACGCCCCACTTCGGCAAGCGTTTTACTGCTGGTCGGAAGAAAACCAAGTGATATTATTTCTATACCCCAGTCACCCTTTGGGGCTATAATTTCCGAAGCCCTGTGATTAATTTATGTTGTTTGGTATTATTGTTTATTCGTTTTTATTGGATTTAACTGGAAAAGTTAATATCACTGTTGGGTTTGTTTGGTTTTCAAGTGTTTTAATTTCGGAATTATTATTATACAAACCATTATTCATAGAAGGTTCTGCTGATTGGGATGTACTTGGCTGAGGTACAGGAGTCCGGTCTTCTGCTGCCTTTATAACCATTAAAAGTGTATTACTAGGTAATATATCAAAGAACTCTGCATCTGTCCCGTCTTTCTCAACCAACATCTATTAGCATCTGATTATGAAAAAAGTAGCAATCCAACCCGTTTGCCGTGGGTTGCTACCCGTATCGGTGGTTGACGAGATCCTTGTGGATCAGGGCTATAGCAAGACTCCCTGCGGTCAGAAAATACCCGGACGGACGAGACTTGTTTAATAAGCTGCTTTGGCTTCGATATCATTTAAACGGGAGGTCATGTCGAGCCCTTCAGTTTATCCTCAACAATAAGCTTTCTTATAACGATTTTCATAATATACACATGTATTTTAAATTAAGCTATTTATATTTCGGATAAAGGAAGAAGGCGATGGCTCATGGGCAATCAAGTGGTACGCTTTCTTTTTCGCTTGATGGATACGCTCTGCTTGAGTATACTATTCTTGGAACATCTGGTGCTTTCCGCAGTGGATCTTGAGTGCTGATTTTGAGGACCAGCTACAATATATTTAGAGCTCGTTTTCAGCATAAGCACTTGATCCCGGTTCGCCACGGAAACACAGCATCGCCCTTGTAGGCACTCCGAGGTGGATGGATGACAAGAATGATGAATCTCTCCTTTCATATGGCACAACAAAACAAACCCTCTAAATCAGCTTTAATACATATGAAAAGAAAATGCAATGATTTATAGCCCTGTCGGGAAGATGACAATTGGCCAAGATTTATTGAAATAAAAGGAACAGATGAAAAACCAATTTCAAAAATATCGCCCTTTGTAATTCACTTACAAATTCAAAGCGTTGCTGGTACTGTCAAAAAAGTTTCGAAAATGAGATCTGGCAATTTGTTGGTTGAATGTTCCAACAAAAGTCAATCAACAAATTTCCTTTTTATAATCAACGTCCACGATCCCTAGTTTGAATAGGTCGTCAAGGATGCGATCACCATTCTTCATAAAACAATGAATTTTACCATCACGTGTGTGTGCGTTTTTGACGTCATCATTTTTTCTTACCAATTGAAAGAGTTTGAAACGCAACGGTGTCAAATCTGCGCTTACATATAAGTCTTTAAACTCAGTTTGTTTAAGTTCTTTCCTACTAGCAAGGAATTGAATTTTTGATTGTGATGCCCTCAAGGCCATAATCTTATTCTGGGTGTTTTTATTTTTTTGCTGGTGAAGGGTTTCAGTTTTTTTCTAAACCCTGGTCTGGAGACCATGGGGATATTCTCCCTGTTGTTCATTAATGTTATCATAGTTATTGGTTCTTCTGTCTTGTCTGTTGAACAACTCTCTCTGTTGTACCTGAAAACAATTAGCAGTTGATCAAGCTTCTACTGAACACGTTGAAGTAAAAGAGTAAATACTTAGCAATGAGCATGATGAGTCTATGAACTTCTGTATACTTTTAAATTACCCAATTTATTAAAATGTGTAATTAGAATAAAATTGTCCGAAGTGTTTACCCCTGACTTTTTTGTTGACAGGGTTGACCGGTAATTGTTAATCAATTCAATACAATTTCTCCACCTTTACATTAATCATGTTAATCCAATCATTTCTTTTACATATATTAAGTAATCGATATTTAAAATGAAAACCGTTCTTACTTTTCATATAGATTACAATATTTCAAAATCGGAATAGTTCAATCATCAGCTATGTACTAGAATATCTGTCTTTGTATCCATTGAACAAATTGTAATTTTAAAGATATATACTGATATACATTTCTACCGAAAACCCTTTTTTGTTTACAAAGCACCACATTGCAAATTGACACAACTCAAGGATGCTTTCCTTGCAGATTTTCTTCAAGATGTGTATTTAAGACACCCAAAAATTATCATAATGGGAGACTTTAATTTTGATTTGAACACTGGAAACTCTTCTTTTTTAAAATTCATGAGAGATTCATTTTGCTGTTCATAAATTGTGTCTAAACCTACAACATCTTATGGCACATTGTTGGACCTAATTTTCCTAAATTTTGATACTAGAGTAAATTTTGAAACAGATGTTCTTGATTCGTATTGGTCAGATCATAAAGTTATATTTGTAGCTATTGAAACACATTGATGAAGTATTATGATTATTTTATGTACTGATACCAGCTTTATTTGAAACAATGAAGATTAAACCCACTTATAAAATACTGCACATTTAAGGTGGCTAAATATGCAACCTTAAAAGTGCAGAGTGGTTTAAATTATATATGGGATTCCAGTCTCCAAAAAATTGACTTTTCATATGTAGGAATAGAAATGATTTCTTCAAAATAATAGGCTTCAAGACTCCTAACATCCAATATTGGTTGACGCTTTTTAACAAGACTTTTCTATATAAGTGCACTGGATTAGGGTTGCAAAGGTAAACAAACAACTCTACCACCTAAATGGTTAATTAATCTATAAAAATGTCAGTAAAAAGTGGCGTGCACTTGGCATATGAACACTCCTGATAGTTACCTCAAGTATTGTGGGTTTTTCTATATTGTAAAATAAAGGAGTATGAAGACCTCAAGTTCCATGTTACATTTCTATTCCTATAAAATATATAATTTTGAGTTGCTGTTTGATAAACTATGATTGTATTTTTCCGGTTTGAAACAGGATTCATTATAGATAGAGATAATTGTAAGCGCCAAGAATGTTTAGAAAAGTAAAATCTACAAACCCATCCCCATCACAAAAACACAATTTTGTCGTAAATCCATCCGTGTCCTTTGTTTAATATTCACATAGACCAAGGTGAGCGACACAGGCTCGTTGGAGCCTCTAGTTTGAACTATATACCCCAATGATGATTGTGGCCAAGTTTGGTTAAATTTGGCTCAGTAGTTTTCAGTAGAGAAGATTTTTGTAAGAGTTAACGACGACGGACGCGAAGTGATGGGAAAAGCTCACTTAGGGCCAGGTGAGCTACAAGCGATATATCTTACAAACCAAGAAACAGTAGAAGAACCATTGGACGTAGAAAGTACGCATAATGATGCCGTCAGTATTTCCACAGTAGCAGACAGTACAGAGGACAGAAGTCCAAGAATCAACAGATTAGGCAATGTTGTTATATTTTCAATGTTGAACAACCTCTACCAAACTTGTATATGCAATATTTTAGACGATTTTCGACTATTTTTAAAAGGTGTTGCGAATGATAATAACCAGGTTATTTTTAAATGGAAGATGATTAATAAAAGATGTTGATAGGTTATTATTAAAACAGCATTTTATATCTGTTTTTCCTGATCCAAAGCGAGCTAGTTTAACTAAATTTGCAAATATTCGAACAAAAAATTGAATATCAACAGTCCTGATGTCAGCCATGTTAAAAACTTGTCTGATATTATATAAAGACGGTGTGGAAAATGGCCTGATGGCTGATAATCCAATTGAAACCCCTTTGAATCCAGATGAGATTCTAGGTTCTGTAATACCCGTATTCCTTCCAGAGATATATGTTTGGTGATATTAAACTAATGCTCAGTTCTGTTTTAGACCATGTTAAACGTTTTAAAGCTATCAATCACATTACTGAAAATGAATATGACAGCGAATCACTCGCCATAAAACTGCCCAAACCAAAAAGACCAATAAACAAGCAAGATGTTTATGATTTTGGAGAAAGTATTAAGAAGACAGTTTATCAGGCAGATGATGAGTTTGAAAGAGATGAACTAGTACTGCCACCAAACAGTAGTTCTGACTATGGAGAATATAATTCTGCAGTCGATGTTTCGCAGGTTATTCATGAAGAGTGTTCATAACAAACAGCATAAGAGGAAGATAGTAACACAGCAAAAAAAGTAAAAGGGTATATTCAATCTGTTGGGGCAGATCCATTTAGCATAATTTGCTACACAGTGGAACAACAACAGTTAATGAAAAGTTTTTAAAAAATAAAACTTTGGTGTTTTATTGAGATGCAACTGGGAATGATGTTCGAAAAATCCAGAACCAAACATAACGATGCAGCTTGTGTTAAAAGCCCTGTTTTAGGTGGGCTATCAATGCATGCAAAGCGGAAATGGAGACACAACCATACATCTATATCTAAAGCGTCAATTGTCTTGGCGTTTGGTCATGTCACATGTATGGTTTTAGGTAGGCTTATTGTTCAAGATTGTCAGGAATGTGATTTTTCATGTTATCAAAAGTACCAGGATTATAATTTTAAATGCCAGACGCGCGTTTTTTCTACATAAGACTCATCAGTGTTTTTTTTTGGGAAAAAAAGTTTGTTTCCAGGTTTTTGGTGAAAAAAATAATTTGTTTCGGACCCTGAGAAAAAAAAATTGTTTGTTTCACCCTCAGCTGCCACTATATGTAATGCTTAAATTGAAAGAAAAAAATTGTTTTCGGTTTGTCGCTAAAAAAATAGATTGTTAGTTGCAAAACGTCCAGTGGCAAAAATTTCATGCATATTTTGGACGAGAACAAGCTCACACAAAATACAATAGGTAGGGCATATTTTGTACGAGAACAAGCTCACAATAAATACAATAGGTAGGTCTGTCATAATTCACAAGACAGGCCATTTGGGATGATGGTTTAGAAAGTTTGGCCTGCCACTGGAAAATAAGGGTATATTGGATAGGAACAGAGCAAAGTCTGTTTTTACACGGGACGTCGAATTTGCTATGTATTATCGTTTTTGCGAGTTACTGGAGTACATGCAAGTATTTAAAGAGGTAGACATTTGATATCTTACAACCCGTAATAACATCCAGGGAATACAATCATAAAATGAACACATGTATTTTTTTCCTACTGAATTGGGGGGTAGGTCCTACCATTTTTATAATTGTTGCATTAGCGGGATCTAACATTATGTATGAACACGATGAATAAGATGAAATAAAGCGAGAAAAGATAATGATAAGACGATTAGAATAAATCATCTCCATATCCAACAGTAAAACATGATTAAACATTTAAGACATTACATAAAATAATAAATAACTCCCAATTCCACAGTAAAACTCGATTACCAGTTCCTCGTGGGACACCCGTCGTCTTTCTAGATCCCTGAAATAGTGTATCAAGTGTTACATTATACTCCATAGAAATACACTGTCATGAATGTCGGAATTTTGCTCCAGAGAAATGTAAAACAATTAGCGAAGTAATGCACATACAAGAATCGTTATACCGACGTTTTTAAAATGCATATCAATATAAAATTTGATGATTTTTTTTAATGAAAAGGATTTTTTTGCTGGTTCGCCTTTCTTTTTAGTATGTTGGACATACACATGAGGATATTGACGCCGGTTTTAGCGAAGTAGCAGGTTCCCTCCGTCGAAATGACACAGACACAATCCCCGAGATGAACTTTGGCAATACGATATTAAGAACTGGCTTGAGCCATTCATTGCTGATGTACGGAAACATACCAACCATTACATTATAAATTTACAATGGATGAGGTTTCATTAAGATTGTATTGTGTTACAAGTCTAATTATGCTGGGCCTTGGAAGATTTCTACAAGTCAAATGTTCATGTTTAACGATATAGGTGAAGTAGAATTGCTAAAGGGTGTACCAAAAGTAATCATGCCAGTTTTTGACAAAATATCTACCGCAAAAAATTGAATTTGGAATTAAATGTCTCTTTGCGGATCAAATAGAACATCACCAATTCAATTGGTGGAATAGCCGGGATAACAATATGGCAAAATTAAGAGATGATAATCAATTTATGAAAATTGAAACCATACAAAAGGCAGTTTTGTATTTGGATTAATTACCGTAAATAAGAGTGACACCAGACTGTTTGGATGACAACAACCCAACACAGGAAATAGAGAAATGAACAAAATTGGTGTTTTTCAAACTTCTATATAACCAGTGTCATTTTTCTGATAACTGGTTGGTTCAAAATTTGAAGAAAATCAAACGAGCTAAATTAATTTTACTGAAAGTTTTGGGTAACACATTAAATGACTAACTAATAACATAAAATAAACAAACAGAATTAAAAGAAAAATGTTTTTTTTGGTTGTTTTTTTTTTTTTTAATTATTGCACGTCTTTTAACCTCATTCCTAGATTTTACTGTATATTTTTGTAATTTCATTTGTTTATATTTACATTTTTCAGCTATAGAGATTAAAGAGGAGTGAAAACCAGGCGAGAGGAGAAAATATGAAAATTAACACCAGGAAAAAATGTAAAATAAATGCACTTCAAAAATCAAAATCAGTACATTTACCGAAATTTGCCACTAAATTAATAACAAAAAGAACAAATATATGAGCCAGGGGACACCCCATTCTTATAAGAAGGAAGGGGAGTACAGTTATCTATCTGCGGCTATGGATATATGATGAAACGTTTCTATGAAGACCTCCCAATCACATCTGCACCACCATACAGCTATAGGAGGAGGCTGCCTACAATGCATGAGGTTACATGTAAACCAGAACAGGAAGTTATTCTGCTGACACAAGAGAAGGATACTTTCAACTTTGGAGTCGGTAGCAGCAGAAATTTGGCAAGAGAGCAAAAGGAAATGTTTGAGCAAATGGAGATGTGAATGTGTAAATAGTAATTATCCACATTTTACGTTATCAATATAAATAGAATAAGAATGGAAAGGAAACCGGTAATGTGTGAAAGAGATACTCCCCAATGTTCAAAACAACAAAAAAGCCACCAAAGTTTGATTGTTCTTTTTAACATTTACCATTTCAATGTTACATGAAATGAATGCTTTGCATTAACATCTATGCAAATGCTGTGGCATGAATTGATAATTAACACTGAACACATGATTAATATACTCATGTTAGCAATTTAAGAATTCCACACTGGATATGTTTCATTTTATCTGTATTTTTACAGTTATATTTTGACCAATCTAAATGCGAATGACCTATTAAAACTTAAATTGTGATGACCTTTGATGGAAGGTAATACACCAAACAATACAAACGGTGAAACCACTTTTAACAAAGAAATGGCATTTACAAGACCAAATTCATGATGCTTCAATTTTTTTATAAGATTGTAATACAACATTCACAACAATCAACAAGACCGAATATATTTTCACAGGCAAGGCTGCAAGGGCTGTCGGTTCTCTGCTCAATTTGAAGTCAAGAGTCAAATTGTTTATATTGAAGTTAATCAATGTTAACACCATGCAAATATTTTCATTCCGATATTTCTCCTATTCTTGCTTTCTGAGTCAATTCGATACGGCTTGTCATTAATGGCGCATCTTTTGATGTTTCGTCGTGCTTGGGGAAAATTGTTATAATCAATATCACCCTGTATACCCTGTTTATAATACCAAATATTAATATCAAAATTATGTTTAGATTATTTTATCCGTTGTGTGCTGATTTCTATGTGGACTCTGTGCTTTAATAACATTTCATTCACTTTGTAAGGAAATATAATTTTTTTGAATATTTGAATTATATAAAAAAAATATATTGATAATGAGCTGTGAATAAGAGTTGATACACTACATGAGTAGAAAGATTGATTGATTGTTGGTTGCTTAACGTCCAGTGGCAAATATTTCATGCATATTCAGGACGAGAACAAGTTCACAATAAATACATGCCTTGCAACAGGCCACCTACGGACCCCTCAAAAGAGTTGTTGCAAATGTTCTTAACGTGCAAAGAGCGTGACACTCTCTTTACACGAGGCATCGGATTTAACGTCCCCCTTCTGACCGGACGTGACTGCAAACTTGATACATCCCGGCACAGCCAAACGGACGCCCCACTTCGGCAGACCAAGTGACTATATATATACCCCAGTCACCCTTGGGGATTGTTTAGGAAGAAGAAGTTCTTGTATTTTCATTTAGTTTCATTTAGTTTAATAAAGTTATGGTGGACTTCTGCATATCATATCTATCCCTTAAATACTATATGTATCTCTGTTTGTAGGACAAGTTACCACAGAAAAGGAAAAAAAAAAGAAAACAAATTATTAGTCTGATGTTGTCATCCTTTTATGACCAGGAGAGCAATGTTATATAGTTGGGTTTAATAAAATTATTCAAATACAATTATAATTTTAGAAAACTATATATCTTTTGAATAAAACAGTTCTCTTAGGGTTACTTAATTTTAAAAAGAAATTCATAAAAAACTGTTAACAAATCACAGTAATGATTTCTCGTAATGTGGATGGATTTTTGTTTCTGAAAGATAAAAGATTGATTGATTGATTGTTGGTTGCTTAACGTCCAGTGGCAAATATTTCATGCATTTTCAGGACGAGAACAAGTTCACAATACATACAATAGGTAGGTTGTTACAATAGAGGCCATCTGGGATGACGGTCGAGGAAATTTGGACTGCCACCGGAAAAGGAGGGTATATTGGATAGGGACAGAAATTTAGCCTTGCAACAGGCCACCTACGGACCCCTCAAAGAGATGTTGCAAGGGTTCTTTGCGTGCAAAGAGCGTGGCTCTCTCTTTACACGAGACATCGGATTTAACGTCCCCCTTCTGAACGGACGTGACTGCGAACTTGATACATCCCGCACAGCCAAACGGACGCCCCACTTCGGCAAGGGTTTTACTGCCGGTCGGGAGAAGACCAAGTGACCATATTTCTATACCCCAGTCACCCTTGGGGGTGAAAGATAAAAGAAAGGAAGCAAAAAACTCTAAGTAAGTGTGAATAATTTCCTTTAACTTATTCAGATACAGTTAATTTGGTTGATATTTCATGTTTTGTCTAAACAGTTTTTAATAGGAATCACATGCATTTTAATGGTCAGATACAAGGGATATCACATGATACAAATTATCACTAGTAACCTAGGAAGAAAAATTGAAGCACCATATAGAAGTAGCTCTATATTTTATAATATGGTTTCATTGTGAAGTTGTGCACTTAAAAAAGCATGTTGTGAAATGTCAAACGTGTATTAGTTTTCTACTTTTAGGACTAGGAACAGCCATGAAAGATACCAAAATAACAGACAAAGTTTGAATAGTAACTCATTTGCCTTATAAGGGTTTCACAAGGAAAACAATACACCTTATCGCTATTTGTCCGCCATTACTGGATATCGCACAGGTTCCCGTAAAATTATGACGTCATAAAACAAAATAGCTGACGGCACAATGACAAAGTGATTGTTGTATGCGTCAAAAGTTCAAGCGGCAGGGTCAGCCGGGAATAGTGATAAGGTGTATACATTCATGCTATGTTGTAATGACAATCTTAAATATAAAAATATATATAATGTTTGAAAAAAAAACTGCTCACTTTGTAGTTAGGTTTGTATAGTTTGTCAAATTTCTTTTTGTGAAGCTGTCTTCTTTCGTGTCAAATTACAACATTGAATAAGTAGTTTGTATGCTTTATTATCCTTCCAGAAAGAAGAAGGCACAGGGGATTTAGGTTAGTGTTTAGATCAGTCATTCCAGGTTTTTGATGAAATTATGTTTAACCTGACAGGCATATATCCGTTGTTCTGTCTTGTTTAAACTGTGTGTGTCTTGAATTTACCTTTCCATGTGAAATAGATATGTCAATACAGATCTAGACATCCTGTGTACATCAGTCACCTGTATTAGTTGTTGATTGAATGTATTTCAGTAATTGGCAAAATTCTTTATATAGGTTAAGTAATACAAAATATTGATCAGATAATTATAAAGATATATCTTATTATATTGAATTTCCAAAAAAAGGTATGAAGGCTATAAATAAGACACACTCCGCATCCCCCTGCATATATGTATAAATGAAAAGACTGAAACAACTTTAGACTTGCTATAGATATAATTCTTAAAAGGAAACTGTTAGTCACAAGTGGCTGTCAATCAAAGAGCTGAATAGCTTTGAAGGGAAAGACGGCCCTTGTTTTGATTTCATTTCTTCCTTTTTTTTTGGGGGGGGGGGGGGGGGGTGAGGGGGGTATCTTTTGATAGTTTTCATATAAAGAATGAAAAAAGGAACAGCTAGAACATGTAGAAAGGTTGACAATATTGAAATCAATTGTTGTTTAATGTATTTTCCTTTCTTTAGTTTAGGATTCAATTTAGACCAATGGAAGAGATCTGTATCAACTTCATCTTTTATATGAGCTTTGGTTTTCCAATACCTTGGCTACGAGCATCACTGAAGAAACAAGTATTGTCGAAATGCGCATCTGGTGCATGAAAATTGGTACCGTTGATGTTATTACTAAACATATTTAATTATCTAAAATTCAACTTCAATATTTTTAAAATCTTATTAATGTACGACTGAAATGCAGGCTATGGCTTTACAAAAAACGCAAGCTGATCCGGTAAACCCTTGATAAACTGCGAGGGAATTTCATGGTCCTGTAGTACCTCAGGGTCATCGGTGTTGTTCCACTGATGGGGAGGCAGATTCGGAAGACAAGAGAGCCTCGTTTCGGATCTACCGGCAGTCGAAACCTAGAAGCAGAAGCCAAAGCCAGCACGCTGATTCTAGCCGATTACCATCCGGAAAGTACAAAAATATTAATGTCACTTTTAATCATTATTGAAATGATGCTCTAGACTTATACAGCTCTTTTTGTCGAGCCTTCGACTTAAGTCGAAAAAGCGAGACTAAGCGATCCTACTTTCCGTCGGCGTCGTCGTCGGCGGCGTCCACAAATATTCACTCTGTGGTTAAAGTTTTTGAAATTTTAATAACTTTCTTAAACTACACTGGATTTCTACCAAACTTGGACAGAAGCTTGTGTATGATCATAAGATAGTATCCAGATGAAAATTTGTAAAAATAAAATTCCATTTTTTCCGTATTTTACTTATAAATGGACTTAGTTTTTTCTGCGGGGAAACATTACATTCACTCTGTGGTTAAAGTTTTTAGAATTTTAATAACTTTCTTAAACTATCCTTTGTTTGAACCAAACTTGGACAAAAGCTTGTTTATGATCATAAGATAGTATCCAGAAGTAAATTTTGTAAAAAAATAAATCCATTATATCCGTATTTTACTTTTAAATGGACTTAGTTTTTCTACAGAGAAACATCACATTTACTCTGTGGTTAAAGTTTTTAAAAATTTAATAACTTTCTTAAACTAGCTGGGTTTGTACCAAACTTGGACAGAAGCTTATTTATGATCATAAGATAGTATCCAGAAGTAAATTTTGTTAAAAGATATTTCCATTTTTTCTGTATTTTACTTTTAAAGGGACTTACATTTTCTTCCAGTTAACATAACATACAGTCTGCAGTTTAAGTTTTCAAAACATTAATTAGATTCATTAACTCTCCTACATTTTTAACAAACTTGGACAGATGCTTCTTACAATCAAAAGGAATATTTTTAATGATTTTTTTTCCTCCTTTATGTTGAGCCTGCGATTTACAGCAAAAGTAGGCGAGACACTGGGTTCCGCGGAACCCTTACAAATTTTTTTGTACATTCTCGGGGACAAAAAGAACATCATTTAAACAATATTGTATAATTTACTAGCAAGATTAAAATTTCTTTTTTTGGCAAGTTACTACAAATTGTAAACCTATATTTTTACCTATATTTTTAAAAATCATTTCTGTGAGAAAAAGAAAAAAAACAAATATATAGTAATTTCATGAATATTAATAGAATAAAAAAAAGTTTTATCAAAATTAATATAAATATATATGTAATTGTCCCCCAAAATATATTTTAAATGCTTTGTTTTTCTATTTCAGACTTATATTTGTGATACCTGTAAAAATGAATTTTAAGTCCAGATCAGGTCAACGAATAAGAGATTTGTTCACATAGAAAACTAAATAGGTTGTGGAGTATGCACACAAAGACATACACGTTAAGAGATTCCCTGCGACGACGGTTCATCAGGTATATGGTACAAAATCTTTAAGTAGTATCAAACATGAGTCGATTTACATTATTGTAATTTGTGTCATACACATGTACCAGTGAAATGCAATTACATCATTTAATTGTTCCATACAAATGCAGAATAAGATTTCTAATTTTATTATCGACAATGTTAATGAGCGATATCGTTCTGAGTGCATCTGCGATATCTGCACCTATCTTTATCAACTGTTCATTCAAGTTCAATCATTTATTAAATTTCAATAATGGTTTAAATTTTATTCAGTTCAACTATGGATTTTACATTATTGTACAGAAACGAAAATACGCGATATACTATGTCATAAGTTAAAAAAAGTAGGATCTGTGGACAATTTCATTGTTTTTGTTATAGGAAGACAGTCAGATGACACACCGGAGAGTAGGAAAATTTCCATGTGATACATGCAAAAAAAGTGCACAACAGAAATGAAGACTTGCAAATACATAATTCCAGAAACCATCAGGTAATACTATGTACCTAACATCACTCGATGACATACAGTTTAATATGGTAGCAAACAAAAACCCGTTACTTTAGGTAACACAGAATATGGCACTACTTTTACAGAAAATGACTGAAAAAAGTCAGGAATATGACAGTTGTTATCCATTTGATTGATGTGTTTGAACTTTTGATTTTGCCATTTGATTTGGGACTTTCCTTTTTGAATTTTCCTCGGAGTACAGTAATTTTTTTGTAAGATTCTATTAGATATATTGATTTACCAATACAAGACATTTTAATATAACAACTTATATTTCATTTGCATATGTATACAGGCTGGACCACCTTCACCAACCCCAGCACTCTCACCGGCACTGTCACCAACTCCAGGTGCACTTCAAGTTGTAGAATTTCAAGACATGCTAGTCATAGACAATTATCTAGATCTGATGCAAATTTAGCCAATTGTTTTTTTGTTATCATAACCTCCATGTTCATGCATGTACCAAAGTACCTTTAAGTTATAGAGTTTACCCACTACTCGTGTATATCATTTGTTGCTAGCTTGTGCCAAAAACATTCTAATTTTAACTTGATGTGAAGTTCAAGTAGAAATCTTTCAAGTTTCCCATACACTATTAAATTTGGCGTAGACGATCGCCCCCCCCCCCCAAAAAAAAATGCTCTTACAAAACTGTAGATATATTTTTTTCAGTATTATTTTTATTTTCCAACCCCCATATATCCGAGAAGTAGGTCAAAATAACCGCCAATGCATCAAATACAGTCTACCAACTTTTTTCGAGCTTAAGAGAAGTTTCCGATGTAATTACATAGCAGACCAAGATAAACATATGAATCTTTAATTTCAATAATGTCATTACATTTAAATGTAAAATTCTTATGAAACTTTCTCTTTGAAAAAATTACAATCTTTTTTTTTTTTTTTTGTCAGTGTATCGTTGTTACAACGTTTGATGTAAATATTATTTTTTTAGTGCTTGCTGTTTTGGGTCTTCTTTTTCAGCCATTTGAGTGTGTAGTAGTTTAAATGTGTTGTTTATAAGGCATGAGTGTGTTGTGAAATGAAATGCAAGGTTTTAAGTGCTAACTGTATGAGAGTGTACGTTTTAGTGTTTACTTTTGTTGTATTTGGTACATGTAGCTGCATACATACATGTATATTTTATTGTGAATATCACACCGCAAATAAAAGATCCATAAATGTTTTGTTTTTATTTCTCCGTAAACAATTCTTCTGTTTCCAGATAAAAAGATCACGAAAAAAAATCACTGTAAAATCTAGTTCATGGTATTTTTTGTCTCTCTGTGTTGTTTCTTGAGTAGTAATTTTACATATTTTTATAATTTTATAATGATTAAATAGTGTAAATATATTAAACTGCTTATTTGGGCCCTTTTTGGCCCCTAATTCCAAAAATGTCAGACATTGATACTCAACTAATTATGCAGAAGCTTGTGCTATAAATTACATGCTAGAAGATATCAGTTACTGGACATTTCAAAGAAGTCAAAAACAGTAACGTGTGTTAAATAATATGCCTTGTTGAGGACTGATCGCATCTTGGTACTTCCCCGTTTCCCTTAAAAAATTTCATACTTAAGGATAATTTATTTTCAGATAGTATAAATTATCTCATCTAGTTGGATAAATTATTTTTCAAATAGTATAAATTGTCTCATTTAGAATTTTTTTTAATAAGTATAAACATTTTAACTTTTTCAAAATCCTTGTGATTCCCAATTTATAGCAGATGAGAGACCGTGTGCTTAGATGACATTTAAAATTAATAAGAAGACGAATCTTTCTTTTTTATGTGTGTGTAAATAAACCTTGACAATTTGTCTTATTGGTGGAAGATTGTGATATAACTTTAAATAATTAAATAGTGTGACCGTTTTTTTTCTTTTTTAATATTGGTGGATAGTTTTCCTACTCCTATTTTTGGAGGTGTGCCTAAATTGGCAGAAGATAGAAAATACAGATACAGATCCAGTAAAAATGACAGCAATTGATCCTACAGGACCAGCAAAACACATGCTTTCTGTAAGGAAGACAGAGAAAGTATTATGTGATGATGACTTTAAAAAAATCAGACCAAACTGGATCCATTTGAATGTCCCTCAGATGTAGAGAAATTTGCTATATCTTATGGATCATTTAATGCAGATCAGTTCAACTTCTAATTGTCTAGCTTTACCTTGTGCATTTTAAGGTTTACCTGTAAAAATGTGTTGTGTTAAAAGATCGTACCTTCAATGGTGTTATGTGTGTGGACAAGTTCATTTATATACATATTATCTATTTGATATTATTCCCAATTTTGTACTTAGTTTATATCTATTATATCTATTTTACCCTATATTGTAATGATCTTACTATATTGAACATATTTTGTATTATATGGTTCAATGAATCCAAAATACTCTATTTGGGCTCTTTGATATTTACTCACCACTGGCTATTGGACAAACTATCTTACTTAATAGTTGTTTTATCTGGTTCTATCTAGTTTAACAGTTCACCCTTTGACTATATATATTGTACTTTTTAACTATATTGTCAATGCAGAATAAGAAACACCAGAAACAACATTAAGAGCCGTAGCCAGCATTATAAGGTATTTACATTTAAGGTTTTTTCAAATTAGTTTATGGTTAAATGTTTTTGACTTAAATATTTTATTTAGTTTCATTTACTTTGCTAATTGTATTTCAAACTTTATATATGCTTTTTACCTGTAATTAACTTTCAATGTTATAAAGTATTTTATATAGTAGTATGGTCAACTTATTTTAGTGAACAGTTTTCATTTGCATTGATTAACAAATTGTTTACATTCAAAGTGGTCATTTAACTGCATTTTGCATTATTATTTATTTGCAATTGTGTAATTAAACATAATATACATTATTTGCTACACAATGATATATTCATATGCTTTTATATGTAAAGTTGTATTTATTTGTCATTATCTGTATATTTCAGATCTGTCGTTGCCTTCTATTATATATTATATTTATTAAAATATATGAACATTCTGCATAATTTATCTGAGCCTTATTCCACCTGGTCACAAATGGCGTCGTCGACAAACCAGAAGGCAATTACAGCTGGCATTCCATCTGACGGCTGAGAGGGGTATCCACGGAGGAAGCCAAACATTTACGAAGCTGATGTGTGTGTCATCGGGCTATCCACGGAGATGAACGAACTTTGACGGAGTTTCTACCAGACCGGAAATCCACGGAAGGAGCCAACCAGTGACGGATATTATTTGTTATCGGAATATATACGGACTTAACCGAACATTGTCGGAGTTGACGATAGAAGACGAACATTGACGAAGATGTAAAACAGTGCCGAAACCGTTTACCAATGAAGTAACTGTTTTCTGTATTTGGAATATATGTGATATTGTGATACATGGTGACATATGATGAAATATGTTTATTATTTTTTCAATCTGGATTATGTGTTTTATTCATTTTGGATTATGTGTATTATTCATACTGGATTATAGTTATGCATTGATTCGTTTTTTGTGAATATAGAGTGGAGTTATATATTGTGTATTTTTGCAATCTTTACAAAAGCAAGTGACTGAGTTACAGAATAGAATTAAAGAACTATCTTGGAAACCTAGTGTTGAAAATGAAGTGAAAAAGACACCATCGAACGAAAAGAATGTTGTTTATGTGCAAAAAGACAGAAAAGTTCCAAAGTTTACTGGATATAATTTTCAAGTTGAAGGTTGGATTGAAGATGTTAATACTGTGTTACATGCACGTGAGATGTCCCGTCAAGAACGAGCGGATTTTATATATTTACAACTTAAAGGTTCTGCTAAAGATGAAGTGAAATACCGTTCTCATCTAGTTCGACAAAGTCCAGATCAAATTTTAGAAATTTTACAAGATGCATTTGGTGTAAAGGACAGCATTACTAAACTACAGAAGAATTTTTTAGATCGTGTGCAAAAGCCAAATGAATCACTCATGGAATATTCGTATGTGTTAATGGATTTAATGAGTAAGATTACAAATAAAGATTCTACTTGGATGCCTAATAAAGAGAAAACATTGTGCGACCAATTTTCACAAAATGTACAAGACAGTTTCTTAAGAAAACATCTGAAACAAATAGTTCGTGCACAATCTCATATACCATTTTTGGATTTACGTGAAGAAGCTATTATGTGGTCTGAGGAGGAAGAATATAAAGATTAAACTGTCAATTGTTCTTGAACAATTGAGAGGTCTTTCCTTTTGTAACGTAAAATAAATGTTCAAATAGACGTAGAATGCATTGAAAAGCTTTAAAACACACTGAAAATCCTTTAAATAAGGTTAAAAACACTAAATTCGCTATATGGGACATGACCTTGACCTTTGACCTTTGTCAAGGTCATTAGTCCCCAATGCCTTTACTGAAGACCCCAAGGGTCTAGGACCTTTGGTTCTATAGTAAAACCTGATTTTGTCTTACCAGAAACCTAAAACAGGGGTTATGCCCCTTAAAAATAGGTCAAATCTCTTCGGTCAAATGTAACAAAGTTGCGCCGTAATGATCCAAACATTTTCCACTATTTAAAACTTCTGTAAGTATAACAGTTTCTGAGATTATCCCATAACAAGGTGTTAGTTCAAAGGTCAAGGTCAACATACACATTTGACCTTGAGGTATTTTTCAAAGATACATGAATTGATGATGAATGGTGAAGATCCTAGGTCTCTACGACTTACGGTTTCTGAGTTTTGGTGGTCCACCGACACCGGTTAATTTTCATAGGGGCATAACCCTACAAATGAGTCGTTGAATCTTTTCGATCCAAATGTAACGAATAACCGGGGTCTGGTCCTGAACAAATTTCACCCTTTGTTTTTTTTCTACCTATTACGGTTACGGTGTTGGAACGATAACAAGGTTTTTCGGTTGCGGATGAATTACTCCGAACCGACAAAATATTTCGACTAACAGGGTGAGTTCCAGATAGGTATTCATGACACCGATACAAAGTGTGAACATGAAAGCGACACGTCTTACGGTTAACGCGGCTAAATTTGTCAAAGTTTGGCGGAAAAAGAATAATAATAATAAATATAAATCAATTGCTTTCAAAAAGCAATTGTAAACGGTCTTTCCCCCTTTGAAACAGATTGATTGGGGGGGGGGGGGGGGTGTTTGTTTGTTTGTTTTGTTTGTTTGTTTGTTTGTTTGTTTGTTTGTTTCTGTAAGGGGTCTAGTATTGTGTTACCGGAGAAGTTTCATGTTTAGTTTGGAAAGTTTTTATTTTATTTTAGGTCCAGCGCGCGCGCCAGATTGAGGAGACACCACGTGACGCGTGTTTATATTAAGAAAAACTTAGTCTTTTTATTTCTCTTTAGGTCGGGACGTTGGACAGACAACATCTATAGAGATGGAATGTACACAATGTAATTTCTTTGGTTATTATAGGAAATTGACATTTTGATCACAGTTCACCAGCAGTGCATGATTTGGATTTATTTGATCCGGTGTAACTTTAAAACACGTTTAAGGATTATTTTCTTAAAATGTACATTTTTCAGCACCAGTTTGTAACAGATAAGTTTTTCAATCCAGGAGCGGACATTTTTATTGTAGGATTTCATTGAGAATTACGGACCTAGCAAGCGATTTTTACGGCATTGCCATTCTTTTTCTCTAGGAAAAGTCTTGAGAGATATCGGCACCACGTTGTTTTATGAACCTTTAGTACATGTATGCCCTGCTGACTGTAAATTTTGGGATCGATTGGACTTGTAGTTTCAGAGTTTAAGTGATAACAAGGTGGTGGATTTTTTTTTTCAGAAGAGATGTAAGAACAATATAATAGGGAAAAAACTGGAGTTGTCGTTCGTTTAACGTTGATAGGATAGATAGCACACAAACTACATCCAGTTGTAAGTGGAGGGTAAAAAAAATGGGGGGGGGGGGGGGCAAAAGGGGGTCTCGGGGATTTTTTTTTTTTTTTTTTTGTATTAACGGAACAGAATGGTTAAAAAGGCCTTTTTACAATATAAATCAATTGCTTTCAAAAAGCAATTGTAAACGGTCTTTCCCCCTTTGAAACAGATTGATTGGGGGGGGGGGGGTGTTTGTTTGTTTGTTTTGTTTGTTTGTTTGTTTGTTTGTTTGTTTGTTTCTGTAAGGGGTCTAGTATTGTGTTACCGGAGAAGTTTCATGTTTAGTTTGGAAAGTTTTTATTTTATTTTAGGTCCAGCGCGCGCGCCAGATTGAGGAGACACCACGTGACGCGTGTTTATATTAAGAAAAACTTAGTCTTTTTATTTCTCTTTAGGTCGGGACGTTGGACAGACAACATCTATAGAGATGGAATGTACACAATGTAATTTCTTTGGTCATTATAGGAAATTGACATTTTGATCACAGTTCACCAGCAGTGCATGATTTGGATTTATTTGATCCGGTGTAACTTTAAAACACGTTTAAGGATTATTTTCTTAAAATGTACATTTTTCAGCACCAGTTTGTAACAGATAAGTTTTTCAATCCAGGAGCGGACATTTTTATTGTAGGATTTCATTGAGAATTACGGACCTAGCAAGCGATTTTTACGGCATTGCCATTCTTTTTCTCTAGGAAAAGTCTTGAGAGATATCGGCACCACGTTGTTTTATGAACCTTTAGTACATGTATGCCCTGCTGACTGTAAATTTTGGGATCGATTGGACTTGTAGTTTCAGAGTTTAAGTGATAACAAGGTGGTGGATTTTTTTTTTCAGAAGAGATGTAAGAACAATATAATAGGGAAAAAACTGGAGTTGTCGTTCGTTTAACGTTGATAGGATAGATAGCACACAAACTACATTCAGTTGTAAGTGGAGGGTAAAACAAATGGGGGGGGGGGGCAAAAGGGGGTCTCGGGGATTTTTTTTTTTTTTTTTTTTGTATTAACGGAACAGAATGGTTAAAAAGGCCTTTTTACAATATAAATCAATTGCTTTCAAAAAGCAATTGTAAACGGTCTTTCCCCCTTTGAAACATAGATTGATGGGGGGGGGGGGGATATTGTTTGTTTTGTTTGTTTGTTTGTTTCTGTAAGGGGTCTAGTATTGTGTTACCGGAGAAGTTTCATGTTTAGTTTGGAAAGTTTTTATTTTATTTTAGGTCCAGCGCGCGCGCCAGATTGAGGAGACACCACGTGACGCGTGTTTATATTAAGAAAAACTTAGTCTTTTTATTTCTCTTTAGGTCGGGACGTTGGACAGACAACATCTATAGAGATGGAATGTACACAATGTAATTTCTTTGGTCATTATAGGAAATTGACATTTTGATCACAGTTCACCAGCAGTGCATGTTTTGGATTTAATTGATCCGGTGTAACTTTAAAACACGTTTAAGGATTATTTTCTTAAAATGTATATTTTTCAGCACCAGTTTGTAACAGATAAGTTTTTCAATCCAGGAGCGGACATTTTTATTGTAGGATTTCATTGAGAATTACGGACCTAGCAAGCGATTTTTACGGCATTGCCATTCTTTTTCTCTAGGAAAAGTCTTGAGAGATCTCGGCACCACGTTGTTTTATGAACCTTTAGTACATGTATGCCCTGCTGACTGTAAATTTTGGGATCGATTGGACTTGTAGTTTCAGAGTTTAAGTGATAACAAGGAGGTGGATTTTTTTTTCAGAAGAGATGTAAGAACAATAATATAAATCAATTGCTTTTAAAAAGCAATTGTAAACGGTCTTTCCCCCTTTGAAACATAGATTATTGGGGGGGGGGGGGGGTGTTTGTTTGTTTTGTCTGTTTGTTTGTTTGTTTGTTTGTTTGTTTGTTTGTTTGTTTCTGTAAGGGGTATAGTATTGTGTTACCGGAGAAGTTTCATGTTTAGTTTGGAAAGTTTTTATTTTATTTTAGGTCCAGCGCGCGCGCCAGATTGAGGAGACACCACGTGACTTGGGTTTATATTAAGAAAAACTTAGTCTTTTTATTTCTCTTTAGGTCGGGACGTTGGACAGACAACATCTATAGAGATGGAATGTACACAATGTAATTTCTTTTGTCATTGTAGGAAATTGACATTTTGATCAGAGTTCACCAGCAGTGCATGATTTGGATTTAATTGATCCGGTGCAACTTTAAAACACGTTTAAGGATTATTTTCTTAAAATGTACATTTTTCAGCACCAGTGTGTAACAGATAAGTTTTTCAATCCAGGAGCGGACATTTTTATTGTAGGATTTCACTGAGATTTACGGACCTAGCAAGCGATTTTCACGGCATTGCCATTTATTTTCTCTAGGAAAAGTCTTGAGAGATATCGGCACCAAGTTGTTTTATGAACCTTTAGTACATGTATGCCCTGCTGACTGTAAATTTTGGGATCGATTGGACTTGTAGTTTCAGAGTTTAAGTGATAACAAGGAGGTGGATTTTTTTTTCAGAAGAGATGTAAGAACAATAATATAAATCAATTGCTTTCAAAAAGCAATTGTAAACGGTCTTTCCCCCTTTGAAACATAGATTGATTTGGGGGGGGGGGGGGTATTGTTTGTTTTGTTTGTTTGTTTGTTTGTTTCTGTAAGGGGTCTAGTATTGTGTTACCGGAGAAGTTTCATGTTTAGTTTGGAAAGTTTTTATTTTATTTTAGGTCCAGCGCGCGCGCCAGATTGAGGAGACACCACGTGACGCGTGTTTATATTAAGAAAAACTTAGTCTTTTTATTTCTCTTTAGGTCGGGACGTTGGACAGACAACATCTATAGAGATGGAATGTACACAATGTAATTTCTTTGGTCATTATAGGAAATTGACATTTTGATCACAGTTCACCAGCAGTGCATGATTTGGATTTAATTGATCCGGTGTAACTTTAAAACACGTTTAAGGATTATTTTCTTAAAATGTATATTTTTCAGCACCAGTTTGTAACAGATAAGTTTTTCAATCCAGGAGCAGACATTTTTATTGTAGGATTTCATTGAGAATTACGGACCTAGCAAGCGATTTTTACGGCATTGCCATTCTTTTTCTCTAGGAAAAGTCTTGAGAGATATCGGCACCACGTTGTTTTATGAACCTTTAGTACATGTATGCCCTGCTGACTGTAAATTTTGGGATCGATTGGACTTGTAGTTTCAGAGTTTAAGTGATAACAAGGAGGTGGATTTTTTTTTCAGAAGAGATGTAAGAACAATATTAAAGTTCAATTCTTCTTGAATAATTGATAGGTCTTTCCTTCCATTAAATAATATATCATATATATTGATTGATTAATTTATTGAATAGTTGATTGGTTGGTTGGTTGGTTGGATGATTGGTTTATTAATTAAACACTTGATATAGGGTCTCTTGAAACAAGCGAAAAAAAAGATACCTTGGATTCCGTATTAAACACATGAAACGGAAACATGCATTGATTGATTGGTTGGCTGGTTAAACTCGTTGGTTGGTTAGTTAAATACGTTTGTTAAACATGTTGGTTAAACACGTTGGTTAAACATGTTGGTTAAACACGTTGGTTAAACATGTTGGTTAAACGCGTTGGTTGGATAGGCTTAATTAAAACAAGCGAAAAAAAACCCTTGGATCCCGTA